>NC_091377.1:6368002-6510502 GCF_038502225.1 Cherax quadricarinatus
TAATGCTAATGTAAAAAATTTTTATTTTTGCACCAAAAGAATCTTAGAAAACTTACCTAACGTTATTATAACAAGAGCAATTTATTTTAGCCTAACCCAACTAAATATATTTTAAAAACGTTTACAATAATTTAGTACTAAACAAACACAATCAAATATATTTTTTTCGTTAGGTTCAGAATTATTTTGGCGAAATTATTGCATACACAAAGTTTCACTTGTCCTATATGGCAGGATGACCGTTGCTATTTAAGCCAAGATCGCAAGTTCTGCCTATTCGGCACGACATATATATATATATATATATATATATATATATATATATATATATATATATATATATATATATATATATATATATATATATATATATATATATATATATATATATAATTTCTATGCCACAGACAACAAGAAGTTAGGCTGGAAGCAACCATTACTCTTGTCCTCAACTATTACACCACACGGTTTCCTTTAAGATGAACTGAAGAAAACAGGGTAGGATAAGCGAATTACCTGGAGTTTACCTGGAGAGAGTTCCGGGGGTCAACGCCCCCGCGGCCCGGTCTGTGACCAGGCCTCCTAGGTGAAAGCTCATGACTTATTTCTCTTACAGGTAACCTGGCCCTGAGTGACCTGGCTATTGGTCTTTACGTCGTCATCGCCTTCCTTCTCCACATCACACATAAGTCAGACCTTTGGCAAAAGAATACCTGCATGCTTCAGATTGGTCAGTCAAACCACGTGTCATTTTACGGGTCAGTCATGACACGTGTCTTTCTCTTAGTGATCTGTCCTTACCACGTGTCCTTGCGAGTCGTATCGCCTCGTGTCCTTCCCTTAATAAGTGGTGTCAACACGTGTCCCTTCTTACTGGCCAGTGCCACCACTGGTCAGTACTGATGACCTCCTCACTTCTGGTCACAATAATGACCGCCGCTCTTCGGTCAAGATATTCACCTCCCCCTCTATCACTGCATATTGTTTTCATATCAGGGGAATGAACTGATGTTGGTTAAGAGCTCTTGGTCAGAAGAATACAAGCTACCCTTCCCTTGGATCAACCATGCTTACTTCCTTTTCCAGAGCTGTTGACCTTATGGGTTTAGCGCTTCCCTAGGATAATAATAATGATAATAATAATTAATAGTAAACTCGTCCTCCTAAAGCAAGTCTAAATTTCTCACTTACAATTTTAAAAATTCTCGATATACACTCTTTAAGGTCATGTTGATGGTAGACTATAAGCAGTAGCTGGCAGACTTTAAGCCTAGTTAACCAGCAAACTGCAGGGAAGTGCTATACCCGTAGGGGTTATATAGCACCTGGTCAGGTTTAATCCGAGGAAGAGTAAGGTTGTTTCAACTGCTTTACTCTGAAGTCCTGTACTAGGTCCACTCTTCAAGTGATCTGAAAACGTATAACCATGAAGAGTCCAGCAGCCTCCCTTTCCTCTCCCTCCTCCCACCCATTACCCCTTCCTTCCCAGACCATCACTCTCCCTCCCACCCTTTCTGCCTTCCTCCCACATCATGACTCTCCCTCCCACCCTTTCTACCTTCCTCCCATAATGATTCTCCCACCCTCTATATCTATATCCCCAGACCATAACTCTTCCCCCACCCTCTCTACGTTCCTCCCCAGACCATGACTCAGTCATGACTGAGCTTGTCAACTTTATATTACAGTTGGTGTGTGGGGAGAGGGGGTGAAGGGCGGACTGGCATCTAGACGCACGTGAGAGTAGGAAATCTTCCTCCCTCTTTCAACTTGGCTATTTTGGCCACGACTGTGTACTGACGCGCGAGTTACAAGCCGGTCTACACTCAGTGACTTTTGATTTTATTTATATATATCGTTGTCAGCAAGCTTGTTCTGCACTTTGTAATGTGTTGACTTGCCAGCCACTGAACGTTGACAGAAACTCCTAATATGCATCATAATTTTAAACGATTATATATTTTTTAGCTTACAATAAGTATAAATTACATTTTACCCAGGGATATAATAATGTACATTCAGAAAATTTAAAATATTTTACAGACATTAGTATAAATATGTACAGTTGTTGTAAGATCACATGTTTTAGCCATACAATGATGATACATTATATAAGACAGTCATTCCCATTAGCCCCCTTGGGGCGGGGATGGCAGACTAGAGAGGCCTAGCTTGTGGCTAGGCCTGGGGACAGTTGGTCCCAAAGATGAAGAGGTACTTGTGCCTCCTCCCATGGGAGACTTAGGTCTCAGACACTCCCTAAAGAGGGAGCCAAGGCCGGGCCACCACTTGGAAAAGGCCCGGGCCGGGAGAATACCGGCTAATCTTTAATAATAATAAGTTTTTAAGGCCTGAGCTTGCTACCATCTGCAGCTCACAAGACTACCATTCCCACGAGCCCCTTTGGGGCGGGGCAGATGGCAGACTAGCTTCTCCCTACGAGCCCCGTGAGGGCGGGGAATGTGGCTAGGCCTAGGGAGAGTTGGTCCCAAAGATGAAGGGGTACTTGTACCTCCTCCCATGGGAGACTTACGTCTCGAGACACTCCCCAGATAGGGAGCCAAGGCCGGGTCACCACTACTTGGAAAAGACCCGGGCCGGGAGAGTACCGGCGAATAAAAAAATATGTAAGTTTAACTTAATAATGAGATATTTCAAAGCGAAGGATAGGAAGCTAATAATATTTCTTTCCATATCACCTGTGCTTTCACATCTAGAATATTGGTGTATGTTCAGAGAGCAGGAGAGTGCAGAGTGATCATTTACTACTCGCACAAAGTTAATAAAACATTTAAACTGCTGAGAACTCTTCAAAGTACCTGGCATGTGCTCTCTGGAGCAGAGAAAAGATATATAATAATACTGCATATACAGTACAAAGAAAATACAGGGGAACCATGTCCCAAGTCTACACACTACCATAACAAAGTACTGAAGATATGACAGAGGAATTGTAAAATAAACACCGTGTCAACATCCGTAGTCCAAGACTCTTCGACCTGCTACCTGGAGTTTACCTGGAGAGAGTTCCGGGGGTCAACGCCCCCGCGGCCCGGTCTGTGACCAGGCCTCCTGGTGGATCAGAGCCTGATCAACCAGGCTGTTGCTGCTGGCTGCACGCAAACCAACGTACGAGCCACAGCCCGGCTGGTCAGGAACCGACTTTAGGTGCTTGTCCAGTGCCAGCTTGAAGACTGCCAGGGGTCTGTTGGTAATCCCCCTTATGTGTGCTGGGAGGCAGTTGAACAGTCTCGGGCCCCTGACACTTATTGTATGGTCTCTTAACGTGCTAGTGACACCCCTGCTTTTCATTGGGGGGATGTTGCATCGTCTGCCAAGTCTTTTGCTTTCGTAGTGAGTGATTTTCGTGTGCAAGTTTGGTACTAGTCCCTCTAGGATTTTCCAGGTGTATATAATCATGTATCTCTCCCGCCTGCGTTCCAGGGAATACAGGTTTAGAAACCTCAAGCGCTCCCAGTAATTGAGGTGTTTTATCTCCGTTATGCGCGCCGTGAAGGTTCTCTGTACATTTTCTAGGTCAGCAATTTCACCTGCCTTGAAAGGTGCTGTTAGTGTGCAGCAATATTCCAGCCTAGATAGAACAAGTGACCTGAAGAGTGTCATCATGGGCTTGGCCTCCCTAATTTTGAAGGTTCTCATTATCCATCCTGTCATTTTTCTAGCAGATATCAAAAACATTACCGGAACAAATGTAGAAGTCTTCAAGAGGTAGCTGGATTACTGCCTCCACCAAGTGCTAAATCAACTAGGCTGTGATGGTATGTGTGTCAGCGGGCCGCTAACAGCAGCAGCCTGGTTAAGCAGGCAATAAACAGGGAAGTCTAGCCTCAGGCTAGGCTGCTTCGGTAAAACACGCTTCGAAATCGGTCACAGGTAACTGAAGGTCAGGATGACTTATTTCCATTAGAATGAATGTAAAGGCAGGTATTTTATGCCCCTATACAGGTGTTGCGGTGACTGCCTGCCAGGAGACCATCTTCACCATCATGTTGATAGCAGTGGACAAATACTTGTATATCTGCCACGGACTTAAGTACTCCTCCATCGTCACTACCAAGAGAGTGTACATCGCTGTTATCATTTCCTGGATCTTCTCCATCCTTATTGGTGGGCTCACCTACAACTGTCTTCCTTATATTATCATTATTAATTTGAATTTAGTAGTAATAATAAAAGTAATAGAAGTAGTAATAGTGGTAGTGGTGTGGTCGTAGTAGTAGTAGTAACAGTAATACAGTAGTAGTCGTGCTGATGTTTTCTCAAATTTATAATGGATTGTGAATCTTGGGTCACTGAAATAAGTTGAGTACCCCACAGCTGTGTCAGTTAAGCTATCTTATCCTTTAGGAATAATTAGATATTCTTGACCCTCTTTCTATTCGTTCCTTAGCAGGTGCCTCAAATTCCAGTTGGTTTCAGTTCTCCTTGAAGTTGGTCTCAATTCTTTTTCCAGTAAATCTCAGGTCTTTTTTCATTTTGTCTAAATTCTACTTCCAGTTGGTCTTAATTCTCCTTAAAGTTGGTCGCAACTCTCCTTCAGCATGGTCTTAATTCTCCTTCAAATTGGCTGGAATTCCTCCTACAGTGGGCTCTAATTCTCCTTCCAGTTGGCTCTAATTCTTCTTCCAGTTGGCTCTAATTCTTCTTCCAGTTGGCTTTAATGCTTCTTCCAGTTGGCTTTAATTCTTCTTCCAGTTGGCTCTAATTATTCTTCCAGTTCTCTAATTGTTCTTCCAGTTGGCTCTAATTATTCTTCCAGTTGGCTTTAATTCTCCTTCCAGTTAGCTTTAATTCTTCTTCCAGTTGGCTTTAATTCTCCTTCCAGTTGGCTCTAATTCTTCTTCCAGTTGGCTCTAATTCTTCTTCCAGTTGACTTTAATGCTTCTTCCAGTTGGCTTTAATTCTTCTTCCAGTTGGCTCTAATTATTCTTCCAGTTCTCTAATTGTTCTTAAAGTTGGCTCTAATTCTTCTTCCAGCTAGCTTTAATTCTTCTTCCAGTTGGCTTTAATTCTCCTTCCAGCTAGCTTTAATTCTTCTTCCAGCTGGATCTAATTCTCTTTCCAATTGGCTCTAATTCTGCTTCCAGATGGTCTCAATTCTCCTTCATTTTTCTTAAATCGTTTTCCAGCTGCACTTCTTCCCACTCAACGTCACACAATTCCAACCACAATGTTACTTGATCATGAAATTTACCTTCTTACATATCAAATAAATCGTGGATTCCTTTTAGAGTTGGTCTTGATTGCCATTCCAGCTGACTTAGATTGCCATTCCAGGATCACTCCCGGTGATGGGAATGCAGGTCCCTTGGGAGCAAGCATGTGACCGATGCATTTTCGCCCAAGTCATCTCCAGAAACTTCATCATCATCTTCTTCATCACCTCCGTGAGTTATTATCTTCATCTTATTCATTACCCGTGTTAGTCATTATCCTCATCGTCTATATCACCTCCTGAGCAAAGTACAGGTCACCACTGAGCAAAGTACAGGTCACCACTGAGCAAAGTACAGGTCACCACTGTGCAAAGTACAGGTCACCACTGAGCAAAGTACAGGTCACCACTGAGCAAAGTACAGGTCACCACTGTGCAAAGTACAGGTCACCACTGAGCAAAGTACAAGTCACCACTGTGCAAAGTACAGGTCACCACTGAGCAAAGTACAGGTCACCACTGTGCAAAGTACAGGCCACCACTGAGCAAAGTACAGGTCACCACTGAGCAAAGTACAGGTCACCACTGAGCAAAGTACAGGTCACCACTGAGCAAAGTACAGGTCACCACTGAGCAAAGTACAGGCCACCACTGAGCAAAGTACAGGCCACCACTGAGCAAAGTACAGGCCACCACTGAGCAAAGGACAGGTCACCACTGAGCAAAGTACAGGTCACCACTGAGCAAAGGACAGGTCACCACTGAGCAAAGTACAGGTCACCACTGAGCAAAGTACAGGTCACCACTGAGCAAAGTACAGGTCACCACTGAGCAAAGTACAGGCCACCACTGAGCAAAGTACAGGTCACCAGTGAGCAAAGTACAGGTCACCACTATGCAAAGTACAGGTCACCACTGAGCAAAGTACAGGTCACCACTGAGCAAAGTACAGGTCACCACTGAGCAAAGTACAGGTCACCACTGAGCAAAGTACAGGTCACCACTGAGCAAAGTACAGGTCACCACTGAGCAAAGTACAGGTCACCAATGTGCAAAGTACAGTCACCACTGAGCAAAGTACAGGCCACCACTGAGCAAAGTACAGGTCACCACTGAGCAAAGTACAGGCCACCACTGAGCAAAGTACAGGTCACCACTGAGCAAAGTACAGGTCACCACTGAGCAAAGTACAGGTCACCAATGTGCAAAGTACAGTCACCACTGAGCAAAGTACAGGCCACCACTGAGCAAAGTACAGGTCACCACTGAGCAAAGTACAGGCCACCACTGAGCAAAGTACAGGTCACCACTGAGCAAAGTACAGGTCACCACTGAGCAAAGTACAGGTCACCACTGAGCAAAGTACAGGCCACCACTGAGCAAAGTACAGGCCACCACTGAGCAAAGTACAGGTCACCACTGAGCAAAGTACAGGTCACCACTGAGCAAAGTACAGGTCACCACTGAGCAAAGTACAGGTCACCAATGTGCAAAGTACAGTCACCACTGAGCAAAGTACAGGCCACCACTGAGCAAAGTACAG
The DNA here is from genome assembly GCF_038502225.1 of Cherax quadricarinatus. Lineage (NCBI taxonomy): Eukaryota > Metazoa > Arthropoda > Malacostraca > Decapoda > Parastacidae > Cherax > Cherax quadricarinatus. The sequence continues at coordinate 6,374,722 of NC_091377.1, forward strand.
GTCACCACTGAGCAAAGTACAGGTCACCACTGAGCAAAGTACAGGCCACCACTGAGCAAAGTACAGGTCACCACTGAGCAAAGTACAGGCCACCACTGAGCAAAGTACAGGTCACCACTGAGCAAAGTACAGGCCACCACTAAGCAAAGTACAGGCCACCACTGAGCAAAGTACAGGTCACTGTCCTCATAAAAACTTCTACCTGCTTGAAGAAACCTACCACCTATTTCATACACTTGCAACATCTGCCACATTGCTCTCCTAACCGGACTATGATATGCCGTTTCTGAGTCCATAAATGCAACGAAAACTTCCTTAGCATTTTTTTTAAATACTGTTTACTTATATGCTTCACATACTATACCCTTCCTAGAAACTCTTTCATATGCGATCCTGCTCTCCGTCTTACCCTTAACTCTCTCAATAATAATCTACCATTCACTTTACACGCTTATTCCTCTAAAAATCTCAACTAGGTAACAAGCAATCGATGCAGTGAATTCTATACTTTCAGGTGTGACAACTACTGCTCTCACTGATAGCATCCTGCTTGGAGTCCCTCTGGGGACCAATGCCACTGACACAGTTCTCAAGGAGAAATTGGATGATTTGAGGATAGAACATGTAGACGCTCATGATGCCCTATGCCTTCTCACCAAGTGCTTGAGCCTGCCCAGCCTAAGATGTGTACCCTCATATGACAATCCATATGACAGTCTTCTGATGTCAATATTACCTAGTGTGTTCAGTTTTATGCTATAAGATGGGCAATGGGATCAAACTACACTGCCAGTCAGACTAGGAGGCATAGATGTCCACATGGCATCACAAATAGCTCTTTCTCTATTCTTGTCATTGTGTGTGGCGTCCAGCGAACTTATTGTAGCGATTTTTCCCAAACACCACAGGGAGAAATGTTGGGGGTTCACCATTGTTCATTAATGGAGCTACAAGTTTAGTGCTTCACATTTAAAAAATAATTTTCCTCCTACAGGTTGCTGGCCCGTACGCGGTGGTGGTGAGCCTGTACTCTGTGTTGCTGATGCTGGCCCTCAAAATGCACAAGGCTCGCTATGGAGGCTCACTCACCGGCAACGACAACGCCAGGTCATCCAATTTCAGGCTCTCCTTTATGTCCAAGAAGTCCAAATCATCGAAGTCAAATCGCTCGACGAGTGCCACCACCGACCCGAACGTCAAGGCCAATAGGAGAAGGACGAAGAGGAAAGAGGTGGAGTACACAGCTACACTGCCTGGAATCAGTGAGAGGGATGCATCAGCCAAGCTCATTCGTTACCAGTCCCAGGAAACTCATAACCCTGAGCAGAGACGAGTATCTCATGACGGTGAAATCACAGAGAAGCTCATACAGGGTCAGGTCCTTCCTGGAGGAGACCAACTGGTCCAGGACGAAGTGGCAACAGATAGTCGCCAGAGATCCCTCAGAGAAGCCATATCTCAAAGCGACGATGGTGCTGTTCCTGAAGGCACTAAATTGTCTTGTGAAAAGCTTGCCGAAACAGTTGATGAGAACTTTAAAGAAAATGAGAATAAAGGTATTGCTATTAACATCGATAACCAAGATAACTTTGTTGACAACGGCATAAGAGACAATGCCAAAGACACAAATATATCAGTAAGTAATTATATTGGAGAGAGTTTCGACTGCACTGCCTCTGGCAGTGACAGAAAAAGAAGTGATGCCGCATCGGAGTCACCAAAGATAAAAAATACCAAAGGTCCTAAATTCACCAGGAAAGCTAAAACCGGACAGAAGTGCCAGTACGATACACACGAGGAACCTCCATCACCCTTAACAGAAGAGGAACGTCCATCCCCTTTAACAGAAGAGGTACCTCCATCACACTTAACAGACGAGGAGTTTCCATCACCTTCAACAGACGAGGAAGCCGGTGAGAAGACAAACTCTCCATCATCATCTTCACGAACGTCATGGCTGTTGACGAAGTATTTCAACCGTGTTGTATCTGACACCCGGGACAAGGTGCTCTTCTTGAAGAAGTGCCGGGCGCTTAAGACGGTCTTCCTGATCATTGGATCGTTCACGGCGACGTATGTGCCGTTCGTGGTGGGCACCTTGGTGTACAGCCTGAGCAAAGAGAAGCATGAGTGTCTACTGCATATGCTCAACACTTTTCTCTATTGTGCCGTCGTCGCCAACTCCCTGGCTAACCCGCTCATGTACGCCTATGGCTACCGAGAATTTCGCCTGAAGTCCAAGAGATTCAAAGGAATATTTGCCAAGGAAAAACCGATCAAGATTAAATGAGATTCCGAGACCTTCAAGTGGCGAGGGAGCATGTGCCTTGATGCTAGTAAACAGTGCTTCATCCTAGGAACCTGAGTTACCCTCGCTTTCCTTGAATCACATCTGATTGTCTCCCATTCCTCAGGTGCTTTGTACCTATTGGTTAAGCGCGTCCTCATTAATGTAATAATAATAATGACATTTGCAGCAGGTTGTCTGGAGGTGTGGCTTTTGCAGTAGATATATAAAAGGCTGGTTATCTCTCCGTTTCTCTGCCAGCTAGGGATCTTGGTCAAATTCTGGAGAACAAAATGCTGTCACAGGATAACTCAGTCTAGCTATCATAAGTAATATGCTTGAGATACCTGTGAGGGTATCATCGTCTTAGGACATTACTAGGTAGTGTCTTAACTCCAGTAAGCCAGAGGATGATTAAAAAAGTTATGGATCATTTCACAAAGACCCGTCCTAACAGAACTACACCACCTCGCGCATTCTCAGTGACACGTAGCAGTACTAACAAATCAGTACACTAGGAGTTAAAACTGGCGTACTAGGCCTGAAACAAAGTATACTTAAAAACATATATTGTATTCATTGTTTTCCTCTTTTTGAAACAAAATGTGACCAACTAATGCTACTCCTTAAACAAGAATGACTATTTATGTAAATAACCCCAGAATGGAACTGCAGCTCTAACTGGTGGAGATTTTACTTTTGTGAGACGCAGTTTCAGATCAATGAGCTTTTTAATTCGGAAATAGGAAAAGCCGTGAAGAAAACATAGGATGCAAAAGAAGCTTTTACCGGACAACGGTTCTCTTGTGTAGCGCTTCAAGTCATGACTATGAAGCTGTACACAGAGATAACATCTGCAACATGTGTTTTCTTCGCTACTGTTGGCAGAACGCTATTTGAATCCAAGGAAAAGCCGTGCTCAAAGACCTAAAACACCTAAGTGGAGGCAATAGTGCACAAAGCCCTAAAACCACAATGACTGTTAGAGTTCTTGATGCACAAAAATAAATAACCTGTTAGTTGTCCGGCACTTACCACTTTGTGTTTTAATATATCAACAAATAAAAACCTCTCCTAACAAGAACATAGAGAGGTAGCTATTATGAATCCCTTGTACCTGTCTAGCGGAGCAGTCTGATATTAACGCTGGCTGAGATTTGTTGACAAGCTCCCCAGTAGTTGTAGTGTTATCGCTAGTAATAATGGTAGAATTACCGACAAAATGTTATGTAAAAGGACAGAGATGCAACAATAAAATGTCACATTAGTTGCATGTGTCCTTTTACCTAACATGTTATTACTAGTTTAATACTAGGAATCGAGACCAAGATTTGTCATCTCCACCTCGGGGTACTCCACAGACCTCTGCAAGTCCCCTCAATTACATGCTTCTTAGAAGCCATCAAACCAGTCCATGTACGGCACTCAAGTGCTGTATTACCCGGTGACGTTTGCGTTTTTTGTAAATATAAAAATATTTATATGTACGAGGCTCAGTTGTGGCTTTCTTGCTTCACAGCAGGACCAGAGTCCAGTACTAGGGAGGGTGGAACCTTCTACCTGTTGTCTTGTCCACCTAACAATAAAAAGTTACCCGAGTGTTAGCGGACTCCTTTGGGTAGCAACCTTAGATAAGGCTAAAGTAAGATAACATCTCTTACGCTGTAAATCCAATAGTGTAAAAGAAATCTTTGATATTACCATTTGTGGGTCGTTGTTGCCTTCCAGGAGGGTGAGGGGGTTTACCTGGAGTTTACCTGGAGAGAGTTTCGGGGGTCAACGCCCCCGCGGCCCGGTCTGTGACCAGGCCTCCTGGTGGATCAGCGCCTGATCAACCAGGCTGTTGCTGCTGGCTGCACGCAAACCAACGTACGAGCCACAGCCCGGCTGATCAGGAACTGACTTTAGATGCTTGTCCAGTGCCAGCTTGAAGACTGCCAGGGGTCTGTTGGTAGTCTTCAAGCTGGCACTGGTGCCTTGATGCAGGTGAAGGCCTCTTGATCCATGGAGTTGGAGGTGCCCTTCCTCTGGCTGTGTGACACAGGTTTAGTACTTGTTTTCAAATAACGGAGTTACTCAACTGTTCCTTGGATCAAACTGAATTCAAATTTCCAAGCACTGTATGAACCTTATGGGTTTAGTGTTTTTCCGTGATTATAATAATAATAATTAACAATGGCGTTTCACTGTAAACCTCTTAGAGCGTAAGATAAGAATTAGTGTTGTTTGTGAGGAAGGTAGAGTGTGTGAGCCAAGCTTCACCAAAGCTTCCTGTGGTGGTCCGTCAAGCAGGTGGTGCTACTGGCGGTACCTAGATGGCGTCATGTTCAAACAATAATATAATAATAATAATTTTATCTAGGCTTGTACAAGGTATACTGGCATAGCTGACATCACTGATATACTACTATATAGAAAGCCCCTTGTTATGCAGGGCATTTAGGGCAAATTAGGTCAATTTTGTTCCAGGATGCGACCCACACCAGTCGACTAACACCCAGGTACCCACTTTACTGATGGGTGAACAGGGACGGCAGGTGCCCTATGAAAACACGTCCTACAGCACTGATGTTCAAACATAACTCTCTGAAATACGAGAGAGGTGTATGTCCACTTTGAGGCGTGTCACTAAATTGAATGTTGTATATGACGCATTTTGTAACTAAGAATGTTACGAAAACAGAATCTTTAAAAAAATATTTTAAAACAAAATTGAAAACAAAGCCGTCACAGCTGCAAAATACGTTTTAAAAGAAAAAGAAAACACTGGAATTCCGTCAGGCGTGAGTGGCGAGAAATGTTATGGATGTGAGCTATATAAGGAAGAAGATGCAGCAACTCTGCTAGAATTACAGCAGCTGCCACAACAAACGCTACTCCTCCACACAATTTATAATTCCACTTTAAAAAGTCTGCCTTTTTACATATTAAATATGGGATTTCTCAAGGTAAGATTGCAATTCAAGTTTTTCCTAAATATTTTTGATATTGTGTGTGTGTGTGTATATACCTGTATGTATGTATACATACATACAATTTTTAACACATCGGCTGTTTCCCACCGAGGCTGGGTGACCCGAAAAAGAAACACTTCATTTTTTTCTTTTTACAGTTAGTAATTTATACAGGAGAGGAGATTACTAGCCCCATGCTCCAGGCATTAAATTTAGTCGCCCCTTACGACACTCATGGCTTACGGAGGAAGAATTCTTCTCCACTTCCCCATGGAGACAAACACACACACACACACACACACACACACACACACACACACACACACACACACACACAATCACACACACACACACACATATATATATATATATATATATATATATATATATATATATATATATATATATATATATATATATAGATAGATAGATAGATAGATAATGAAATCACGAAACAAGCGATTCTGAATCATTAACAGAACTGTGGCTAGCCAAGATTCGATCCTGCATCATCATGCCCAGCTCTGTGAGAACAGGCCAATGTATGCATTACTCTATCCACTGAACCAACAATTCTCAAACACCAGGCGCCCAGTGGAACTGGGCATGTTTTCCCTGGTGCGATAACATACCAAACGATTTCGTGATTTCTCACACTATCAAAGAATAGTAAAAATAGGATAACAAGACTTGTAAGGCTGAGATTTCAGCCAGTCTGACCGATGTATACCTGGGTGCAATCTTTGCATGGTTTCTAGAAAACTCCTGGTGTGTTTTGTGTAACTGGATGCTTATGCTTATTGGAGTCCACCAGATACCATGCAAAGATTGCAGCCAAGTATACATCGGTCAGACAGGCTGAATGCTATCAACGAGGATCACCCAACACAAGAGGGTGATACGCTATGGACAAGAGAATTCGGCCGTTTTTCACCGTGTCAACAACAACAGTCACAATATTCACTGGGAAGTTGATGCCATCAAACACAAATTACATAGCTACCACGCTTAATTTCATTAAAATTCGCCTTTAAGAAGCACATACCATCAACTAACTTAATACAGAGCACCAGCACGAGATAGCACTGGGGAACTACTTACCCAAATTTTAAGCTTGATTCCAGTCACCTGCTTCAAGACCTGACACACCACACCCACTTGCTCCCTGACCTGTCTTCTCCCACGTGTTGACCTGACGCTCCATACTCACCCACACGGGTGAAAAGAGTAACCTTACAATATATACAATGGGCCTGAGCTCACAAGTCAGAAGATCCATACTCCTTGAAAAAAAAAGTATTACTTTCGTTCTTTACGAATGTGAAAACTCAAATTTCCTGAATAAGGAACTTATAGTCTCGCGATATGTCGTGTAACCCGCGACTGAGTCCCAAAGTGTCGTTTCTTCATGAAAAATTACACTGCTTACATGACCTTTTGCATTATTGCTTCGATAAGCATTATATGGTTTTTATACTGTACTTACTTTCTAAAAAAAATCATTGGTACTAATGTAATTATCCTAGTTACACACACATATATATATAATATACAATAAGATCACAATAATCAGGTAATATCACAATATGCAAAATATGCACAGTGAAAACATAGTGAAGTTCCAAGGGCTTTCGTGATTTTCCACATCATTAAGGAATAATGTGAGAAATCGCGAAGGCGCTCGGAATTTCACTGTGGCTATTTTGCACATATATAATATAAATAACTATGTTAATCAAGATTGTATTGCACCATTCTTCCGTGCAGCTTGTATGTTTGTGGGCAGCCTTCACAACCATCTTTCTTCCCGTCGAAACCACCAGAGCTGATGTGGAATCCAGCAGCACAAGTTTACCACAGAACAATCATCCACCAGATAATTTATCCAACTCAAAAGGCCCCTACACCCTAGCAGAGCTCGTCTTAAATTATACAGAGTCCTATAACACAGCGAATCTTACTTCTAGTTCAGTACAGTCCGTTCGTCCACCAGATCCATCGTTGGATTCAACTAAGTCCTACAATCTTGCAGAATTCGTTTTAAGCCCATCAGAGATCTATTTAAGAAAGGATCTTAACTCAAGTTCAACCGATCCATATAGTTCATCAGAGACTTATCTGAATCCTAAGAATTCACATAGAACACAAAGTAAAATCCAAAGCTTTGAAGAGGTTCAAGACCCACCAGATTCTATATTGGGGCCTCGTGGGTACCATTACTATACGATTACTGGTCCTATAGATTTCTATAACCTAAAAAGTATAAGCTCAAGCCAAAAGCAGCCTTACGGGACACCCATTGGAACTCCCAGTCCTGCAGGACCCCATGAGAAACCAACTAGTGATATTTTGAATTCAAGAAAAATCTTCGGGCAATCAACAGCAACATTACGTACCACGTTTAGTCCTATTCACCCCGACAGTCAAATTGACCCTCCAACAAGTTTTATGGAATCCTATAACTCAGCAGGATTTACATCAACAACCACCTCGAGTGCTGAAGGATCCTCTCTCCTAGCTCCTGAAGACTCCCATGACTATGAAGCATACTATGAGCCGATAGATACAAAAGAATACTACAAATCATCAAGTCCAGGAGGATCCTACGAACCACCAAGTGTAATAGGATCTTATCAACCACCAAGTCCGAGGGAATCTTATGAATCACTAAATCCACGAGGATCCTACGAAATACCAAATAAAAATGAATCCTATAACACATCAATTTTATCAAAACTGTACCTCGTAGCACTTCCCAAAAAGTCCTACAGTTCTTCAGCAGCACCAACTATTGCAGAAGCAGCTCATATAGTGGACTCTTCAGGAATCTACGTCACACTAACCCCAAAAGAGTCCAATGATGTTGCAAATTCTACAGATTCATATAACGTATCAAAGTCAACAGAATTACAAGATTCAAGTACTTCAATAGAATCCGTTCAGTCGCAAAGTCCAAAAGAGCTCAGTAACTCAACACGTTTGAATGGTTCTTCCATTTCCAGTTCCAAAACGCAAAACAACTTACCAAGTTCCAGTAAATCCTTGGTCACTATAAAGTCTTCTAGCTTATCTAGTCCTTCTGAATTCTATAGACTACCAATTCCAGTCTCAGTCAACTTAAACTCTCATAACCTACCCAGCCCTTTTGAATCTTATGAACTGCCAAGTACAACAAAGTCCAATAGTTCAGTAAGCTCTGCAAGATTTTATGAAATGCTCAACCCAAGAAAAATACATAACTTATCAAATTCCACGAGATCCGACGACCTGGTGAAAAATGAACAACTGGACAAAGTCCTTAGTCTTTTAGATTCTCAAAGCTTAGTGAGTCCTATCGCAAAACCAGGATGGCCGTATGACCACAAGAACCCTATTGAACCTCATGACGCTACAAAACCTTCAATATTTTATAGCCTAACAACATCCAATTCAAATACCAATGAACCCTCTAATCCTGCAGGATTCATTTTATCCTCAGTTGTACATTCCAAAATGCCCAGTGATTTAACAGGAACTATACTGCGTCCTAGCGAAGTCTATGGAGGTGTAGGAGCATTCACAGAAAAAATAAATAGCAATTCATTAACCACCTTACGACCCAAGGAGTCATACAGTCAAGAAGAATTAACCCTAAATTTCAATGATTCCAATCCAGTAAGGGCCAATGTAAATTCTCATGAATTTTATGACTCAGCAGGAATGCTTTTACGTTCCCAGGAGTTCTATAACGAGAGTCCCAGAAGCCCTGATAACTCGGAGGACACTTCTTATTCCAAGGAATCCCACGGCCCACCAGGGCCAAACTCAATCCCAGAAGAATCCTATAGCCCATCAGGACGAACCTCAAGCCCTGAAGAATTATTAAAGCCATCAGGGCCCACCTCAAGCCCCAAAGAATCACATAACCCACAAGGACCTATTAAAGACCTAGAATCCAATAACCCAAAACGGTCCGCCTTAACTCCAGAAGAATTTTATAATCTACCAGGACCCACTTCAGTCCCAGAAGACTTTTATAGCTCACCAGGAATCACTTCAACGTCAGAAGACTCCTATAACCTACCAGGCATCACCTCACCTATTTTCTCAACCACAGAATTTTATAAACCACCAGAACCCACCTCAACCACAATACCCACCAGAAGTCCTAGAGAAGCTAATAGCTCAGCTCAATTTTATGGTTCAACGGGGAATGTAGGTTCATCCGTCGTCAGAGCATCACAGAAACAGAGTTCAACAGAGAACAAGGTAAGAAATGCAATATATTTTCTCTTCACTTTCATTAAAGTACTCCTAGTGCCCTTTTTCTACTCTGGTCACCACAGCCATTAAAATTTACTTGCCACTGCCTAGATAAAATATTTACAGGTTTTAAATATTTAGCATGGGCACAGGTTCTGAGTATTAACACAAGTTCTAAGCATTTGACACGCTCTAAGCATCTGATGAAGGTTCTAGGCATTTAACATAAGTTTTAAGCATTTGACGTAGATTCTGACATAAGTTTCCAAATATTTGATATTTGAAACACGTTCCAAGCATCTTAACAGATTTTAAAAGTTTTTTTTTTTTTTTGGTATCATTTGAGTATGTACACCATGATATAAGTAAATACAAGAGGTAGTTTGGTTGGGAAAGTGCATCTGTTTACCCTAGTCATGGAAGCCATTATGAGTCCGCCAATCCATCCATCAAATGCATCGGTTGCAGAGTCATTTTCACATTCAGACTGAGAAAGTGTGGGACGTGTGAATGTATTGTGTGGAAAATGTGAACCGGAGACGCTTAGTTTGTAGGTAGTGGACAAATGAATTATTCTTATTCTTATTCGTGTAACCACGAACGGGTGATATTGAATCAATAACAACACTGCAACTAACCGAGGATTCGAACCCATGTCGTTTTGGCCCGCCTCATGGTGAGCGAAAATCACATGGCTCTCTAACCCACTGGACCACACACAGCGTCATGTGATTTTCGCTCACCATGAGGCGAGCCAAAACGACATGGGTTCGAATCCTCGGTTAGTTGCAGTGTTGTTATTGATATATGTGTGTGTGGGGGGGGGGGAGGACTCGTAAGTAATTCGATGTAATCCGGGGAATGGGAAAGAGCCATTTACCAGCAAGTTAAATGAACACAAACGACCATTACCGTATACAGAGGCACCTGTTTACAAGAGTTGTGGAGATAATTATTACATTATCTCTATAATTATGACATAGGTACATAATAGGTTCAAACATTGAGGGCACCAAAATTCTGTTACTTGAGCAAGTTAGTGAGAAGATTACACAGTTTGTGAATTCAGTCACATGACCATTACAGTGAAACACAGTAAATACAGAGACACACGGGTCCAGGGGTCTGCGCAAAGGTGCAAAGTTAATTAATCAAATTAAAGAGGTTAAGAGTAATTTATAAAGGTGAAGTTAATTAAACACAAGAATATTAAACACAAAAATATTAAATTAAACACGAGAATACGGAAAAGGATGACCAAGTAGCGTAGACATTGAAAAAAAAATACATGCTGACTAACAATAAATAGGAAGACATTCTTGAGAAAGTTGATGATACAAAAGAGAGCGAAGGAAAAGAAACAGCTGAAGCCAGTGTAGCACCTGTGGTTGTTCATGACGAACTGTGTAGCGATGATTTCCATATCTCACCCACATTCCTGTCGCACTTTTTACTGCCTTCAAGGGAAGTACCTAAAAATCCTTGGATCAAGAAACCTTCAGCCTCAGATCTCTTCCCTTGAAGGGTCACCTGTAATAACTTATAGTGTAGCAGTCTAAGTACTATTTTATAGTTCCTTCAAGGTGGGGTACTTGGATATAAGCGAAGGGCTCTTGATCCAAGGCGCTAAAGCTTCCCACCCCTCCCGAACCTGATTACTTCCCATTCCACGGTGCTTTAATACCCTTAACAGTTTCCTTTTGAGCATAATAATAATAATAAAAATAATAATAATATACGTGAATAATGGCGTAATAAGTATTTGTCAAAAGCACAAACTAGCCAACATAAAACAATAATATAAAAACTTATCAGGTATCCCATCCCTGAAGCGAGACCTTGAATAATAATAATAATAATAATAATAATAATAATAATAATAATAATAATAATAATAATAATAATAATAATCTTTATTTCTATAAGTACATGTATACAGTACGGTGTTGTCTGAAGTTTTTTCTCCAAGGTTTTCGTTTATAACTTGAGAACGCCTCATCCGATCGGGTTCAAATTTTGAACGATGTACTGTAATTAGGGAAAGGTTCATGCAGTTACTGGCAACCCTTACGTGATTTTAGCGTTCCTCGTGAATTAAATAAATTTTATTCATGGAGGAACACTTAACCCGTAGGAACCAGACAGCTCCTGCAGGAATGTGAAACATTCAGGTTCAATCCAAGGGAAGATCAGGTCTAATTTCTTGACTCAAATTATTATTATTATAATCAAGGGGAAGCGCTAAACCCGTAGGATTATACAGCGCCTGGGGGGGGGGATGTGGAAGGCATTCAGGCTTAATTCGGGGAACTGGAGCACAGATCCAATTCCCTAAATCAAATCTTGACTCAAAAACCCCTCACTGGTGTCAAAGAACCTCCCTTGAGGGGACTAATGATAATAACACATTCTTATAGGACTGCAGAAGACCAGAATACAGTTTCTCGTACAGTGTGGAGGACGCTGAACGAGGTTCTCACTACGGTCACACTCAGTACGCTGATGGTGATGTTATCAATGGTCTTTATTACGTTCTCGTTCCCAGTGGTCAACGTCAGGTACGTATCTTTAACCAAGTTCAAAATATTTGTTCTACTTATTTACAAGAACTAGCAAAACTATACATTGGTCACTACAGTAATGAAGAAATCCAAGCAGCTGTATTATGCTAATATTCAAAACATTCTCAGACGGGTTTGAGTAAATTTGCTAAAAGTTTATGTAGTTAACATCTCGCCTCAGGTAAGGGCGGTGAGTTGATGTCAGTGAGAGGCTTTTGATCCAAGAAACTAGATCTATCCTCCCCTTCCTAAGATCGAATCTGATTGCCTCTTATTCCCCGATGTGAACTCTTTACGTATTTAGCGCTTTCCAATAATAATAATTTCAAGGAAAGTGTTTTTTTTATTCTATTTTAGGCCTATCCTCAACGATCTTAATGACATTTCTGTTAATAGTTTGCTTAATTAGATGCAGAAATTATAAGTTTATATTTTTTATTAACAGCTAATTTGCTTATTTCATTAATGGGAACAAATTATACAAGATTCATAAACATTATTATTTACATTTAGGAGAAAAAGCGTTCAACCTGTAGGGGTTTTACACCGCTTGTGAATGGGAGGCAATCAAGTTTAATCCAAGGAAGAGGAAGACACGGTAAATTAAATGGATCAAGAGCCCCTCGCCAGCATCAATTGTTATAATCATGGGGGAGCGCTAAACCTGTAGGATCAAACAGCGCCTGTGGGGGGGGGGATGGAAGATATTCAGGCTTAATTCAGGGAAATGGAGCACAGACCCAGTTCCCTAGATCAAGAGCACCTCACCAGCATCAAGAAACCTCAAAAGAGAGTTCATAAACATTAAAATACTTAACATAATAGGCACAGAATGATATACGATAATGTCACTTACCGTAGCAGCAACGACGTAATTACTTCCGTCCAGTAGGTGCCATACTATGGCATCTTTCACCCCGCCAGCTGACAAATTTTTAAAACTACGTCCCTTTAGGCAGGCCTCCATTGTTTCTACTGTGTGAAGGGTTTTCCATCAAGCAGATGTACATGTCACTAGACATGGAAGTTCAACTTGGTTTGTGTCAACAACACTTGCTGTTGTCAACGGATCATATACACTAAAAATTGCCATCTTCTGTACATACTTAACATATCCTTCTTGTGTCAGATGCCTTGTGTGTTCATTGACCACAGTGCGAATTTAAGTACTTGCTCCACACTTAAAATATTTATCAGACACTAGAGCACTAAAACAGTCTGCATCACCCACAATGTGGTGGACACAACTGACTGGACCACCTGACACCAAACTAACCTTATAATACTACTACTAATAATAATAATCTTTATTTCTACAAGTACATGTACAAGGTATATAGGCCTAGCTGACATCAGTGACGTACTGCTATAAAGAATGCCCCAGGTTATGTAAAAATTAGGTCAGTTTTGTCCCCAGGGTGCGACCCATACCAGTCGGCTAATACTTTGGTGTTTATTTTACTGCTAGGTGAATAGGGACAGCAGGTATCTTAAAAATACATGTCCTAATGTTTCACCCGTACTGGGGATCGAACCACGGACCTCCATGCGCTAGCACTCGAACTAGCACGGGTTACTCTAATCCAGAGAAGTAAAGGCCCAGCACAAATCATCAGCTACAAGCCAGTTTCTAATTTAATATCATAAAAATAATAGAGCGATGCAGTAGGTTTATTGGCCCATGTAAATCTAATTCACACATACTCATGCGGGGCCAGGAGCCACGACTCGACCCCTGCAACCTCAGTTAGGTGAGTACACCCAATTTATGTTTCAGCTACCCTAAATTCTCGCCCCAATAACTACCTGGGAATTAGTTCCACTTATCTATAGCTTCATTGCCACATAATTTCTAAATCTACATTTTTCTAACTTGAATTCATTGCTGCGAGTCCTGTCTTGTTGAGATATTTTCAGAACGTTATTTGTATCTGCTTTATTTTCTCGTGTTTTCAATATACGCAACCTCAGTAATATCTCGCCCTAATTCTACCATCTTTCTAAATCTAAAGAGTGCAAATTTAGTGTCTCCAGCCTATTTTAACAGGGAAACTTTCTGATACTACATGGAATCAACCTTGTCACCTCTTCATATTTACCAGCACATTTATGTGTCTTCAGTAAGATGGAGACTTGAACTGAACAACTTAATCTAAATAACGTTTTTAACCTAAAATATAGAAAGTTGAAGTATAACATTAGGCTTTCCATAATCAATACTATTCATATGAAGTCACTGTTACTATTATAAAGTGCAATCCAATGAAGCAAAGGTCAGGTCCCATTCATTGGATCAAAAGCCCCTCACCAGCGTCACGGCACCTCCCATATGGAGAATCAGGTTTGATCCTAGCGCAATGAGCCAAATGAGTTTAGCGCTCTCTTGTGACCTTAATAGCAATAATCAGGTACGAGGCGACAGTAGCAATTCCTTGGACGAAGGATCCTCGGAGCATCTGCTTCAAGGCACCATTTTAAGACATTTTGCGTCTTAATCCAATATTTTTTTATTGATATCTTTATTAAAAAAAATTATTAAAGGGAAATAAAAATTTATTACAGATTTTTTTTTGTTAATTCAGCTTCATTTTTTCCAGAAAGTGGAATACACAGCAGATCGCGTCAATGGGTTCACCTCAGAGATTGAGAACCATGAGAGTACTGAAGCAGGAGAGAGACAAGGATCAGTAACACGTACTAGTAGTGGTGGTAGCCAGTACCAGGCTCCCACTACTGGCAAACAGTACCAGACACAGACTGGTGGTAACAAGTACCAGGCCCCCAGTGGTGGAAACAGATATCAGGCTCCCAATGGGGGTAGACAGTACCAGGCTCCCACTAGTAGTAGACAGTACCAGACTCCCACTGGTGGTAGACAGTACCAGGCTCCCACTGGTAGTAGACAGTACCAGACTCCCACTGATGGTAGACAGTACCAGGCCCCCAGTGGTGGAAATAGATATCAGGCTCCCAATGGGGGTAGACAGTACCAGGCTCCCACTGGTGGTAGACAGTACCAGGTTCCCACTGGTAGTAGACAGTACCAGACTCCCACTGATGGTAGACAGTACCAGGCTCCCACTGGTGGTAGACAGTACCAGGCTCCCACTGGTAGTAGACAGTACCAGGCTCCCACTGGTGGTAGACAATACCAGGCTCCCACTGGTAGTAGACAGTACCAGGCTCCCACTGGTGGTAGACAATACCAGGCTCCCACTGGTAGTAGACAGTACCAGGCTCCCACTGGTGGTAGACAGTACCAGGCTCCCACTGGTGGTAGACAATACCAGGCTCCCACTGGTAGTAGACAGTACCAGGCTCCCACTGGTGGTAGACAGTACCAGGCTCCCACTGGTAGTAGACAGTACCAGGCTCCCACTGGTGGTAGACAATACCAGGCTCCCACTGGTAGTAGACAGTACCAGACTCCCACTGATGGTAGACAGTACCAGGCTCCCACTGGTGGTAGACAGTACCATGTTCCCACTGGTGGTAGACAGTATCAGGCTACCACTAGTGGCAGTCAGTACCAGTCCCCTACTGATGGCAGAGGTGGTAGTCAATACCAGTCCCCAACTGATGGCAGCCAGAACCAGACCACAACTGGTAGTAGCCAATACCAGGCCTTCACTGGTACTAGTGGTGGTAGCCAGTACCAGTCCCCAATTGGTGGTAGTGGTAACCAGTACCAGGCCCCCACTGGTGATAGTGGTAGTAACCAGTACCAGGCCCCCACTGGTGATAGTGATAGTAGCAAGTACCAGCCCCCCATTGGTGGTAGCCAGTTCCAGGCCTCCACTGGTGGTAGTGGTGGTAGCCAGTACCAGACCCCCACTAATGATAGTGGTGGTAGCCAATTCCAGGCCTCCACTGGTGATAGTGGTGGTAGCCAGTACCAGACGCCCACTAGTGATAGTGGTGGTAGCCAGTACCAGACCCCCACTAGTGACAGTGGTGGTAGACAGTACCAGACCCATACTAGTGATAGTGGTGGTAGCCAGTACCAGACCCCCACTAGTTACAGTGATGGCAGCCAGTACCAGACCCCCACGAGTGATAGTGGTGGTAGCCAGTACCAGACCCCCACTAGTGATAATGGTGGTAGCCAGTACCAGACCCCCAGTAGTGATATTGGTGGTAGCCAGTTTCAGACCCCCACTGGTGATAGTGGTAGCCAGTACCAGTCCCCCACAAGTATGAGTGGTGGTGGCCAGTACCAGGCCCCCACTAGTAATAGTGGTGGTAGTCAGTACCAGGCCCCCACTGGCGGTAGTGGTGGTAGCCATTACCAGGCTCCCATTGTTGAAAATGGTGGTAGTCAATATCAGGCCCCCACTGGTGGTAGTAGTGGTAGCCAGTACCAGGGCCCCACTGATGGTAGCAAGTACCAGTCCCCAGCTGCTGGTGGACAGTACCAGGCCTCCACTAGTGGTAGCCAGTACAAGATCCCCAGTAGTGATAACAAGAACCAGTCTCCCACTAGCGGCAGCCACTACCACTCCTTGACTAGTGGTAGCCAGTACCAGCTCCCCTCTGATAGTAGTCAGTACCAGGCCCCCATTGGTGAAAGTGGTGGTAGTCAGTACCAGACTCCCACTGGTGAAAGTGGTAGTAGTCAGTACCAGGTCCCCCCTGGTAGTAGTGTTCGTAGTCAATACCAAACCTCCACTGATGGTAGTGGTGGTAGTCAGTACCAGACCCCCACTGGTGTTAATGGTGGTAGTCAGTACCAGAACCCCACTGGTGGTATCGGTAGCAGGCAGTACCAGACCTCCACTGATAGTGGTGGTAGTCATTACCACAACCCCACTGATGGTAGTCAGTACCAGAACCCCACTGGTGGTAGCGGTAGCAGGCAATACCAGACCTCTACTGGGGTTAATGGCGGTAGTCAGTACCAAACCCTCACTGGTGGTAGCCAGTATCAGACCCCCACTTATGCTAGTGGTGACAGCCAGTACCAGGCTTCCACTGATGGTAGTCAGTACCAGACCCCCACTGATGGTAGTTGTGATAACCAGTACCAGGCTTCCACTGGTAGTAGTGGTAATAACAAGTACCAGGGTTCCACTGGTGGTAGTCAGTACCAGGTCCCCACCGATGTTAGTGGTGGTAGGCAGTACCAGGCCTCTACTGGTGGTAGTGGTGATAACCAGTACCAGGCTTCCACTGGTGGTAGTGGTGATAACCAGTACCAGGCTTTCACTGATTTTAGCCAGTACCAGGCCCCTACTGGTGGTAGCCAGTACCAGGCCCCCACTGGTAGTAGTGGTGATAACCAGTATCAGGCTTCCACTGGTGATAGTCAGTACCAGGCCCCAACTGGTGATAGTCAGTACCGGTCCCCAACTGGTGATAGCCAGTACCAGGCTTACACTAGTGGTAGTGATCGTAGCCAGTACAAGGCTTACACTAGTAATAGTGATAGTAGCCAGTACCAGGCTTCCATTGGTAGTAGTGATGGTAGCCAGTACCAGGCAAAAATTGGTAATAGTAATGACAATCAGTACCAGGCTTCCACAGGTGGTAGTGATGGTAGCCAGTACCAGGCATACACCAGTAGCAATGATGGTAGCCAGTACCAGGCTTCCATTAGTGATAGCGATGGTTGCCAGTACCAGGCCCCCACTGGTAGTAGTGAGGGTAGCCAATACCAGGCTTCCACTGGTGGTAAGGAGTACCAGGTCTCCACTGGTAGTAACCAGTACCAGACCTCCACTGGAAGCAGCCAGTACCAGACCCCCACTGGTAGTAGCCAGTACCAGGCTTCCACTAGTAGTAACCAGTACCAGGCCTCCACTGGTAGTAGCCAGTACCAGGCCTCCACTAGTAGCCAGTACCAGGCCTCCACCAGTAGTAGCCAGTATCAGACCCCCCACTGGTACTAGGCAGTACCAGACCCCCCAATGGTAGTAGGCAGTACCAGACCCCCACTGGTAGTAGGCTGTACCAGACCCCCACTGGTAGTAACTAGACCTCCAGTGGTAGTAGCCAGTAGCAGGCCTCCAGTGGGAGTAGCCAGTAGCAGGCCTCCAGTGATAGTAGCCAGTAGCAGGCCTCCAGTGGTAGTATCCAGTAGCAGGCCTCCAGTGGTAGTATCTAGTAGCAGGTCTCCAGTGGTAGTAACCAGTAGCAGGCCTCCAGTGGTAGTAGCTAGTAGCAGGCCTCTAGTGGTAGTAGCCAGTAGCAGGCCTCCAGTGGTAGCAGCCAGTAGCAGGTCTCCAGTGGTAGTAGCCAGTAGCAGGCCTCCAGTGGTAGTAGCCAGTAGCAGGCCTCCAGTGGTAGTAGCCAGTAGCAAGCCTCCAGTGGTAGTAGCCAGTAGCAGGCCTACACTGGTAGTAGCCAGTAGCAGGCCTCCAGTGGCAGTAGCCAGTAGCAGGCCTCCAGTGGCAGTAGCCAGTAGCAGGCCTCTAGTGGAAGCAGCCAGTAGCAGGCCTCCAGTGGTAGCAGCCAGTAGCAGGCCTCCAGTGGTAGTAGCCAGTAGCAGGCCTCCAGTGGTAGTAGCCAGAAGCAGGCCTCCAGTGGTAGTAGCCAGTAGCAGGCCTCCAGTGGTAGTAGCCAGTAGCAGGCCTCCAGTGGTAGCAGCCAGTAGCAGGTCTCCAGTGATAGTAGCCAGTAGCAGACCTCCAGTGGTAGTAGCCAGAAGCAGGTCTCCAGTGGTAGTAGCCAGTAGCAGGCCTCCAGTGGTAGTAGCCAGTAGCAGGCTTCCAGTGGTAGTAGCCAGCAGCAGGCCTCCAGTGGTAGTAGCCAGCAGCAGGCCTCCACTTATAATAGCCAGTACCAGGCCCCCACAGATGGTACTGGTGGTTGTTAGCCTTCCACTGGCAGTAGCCAGGCCCCCACTGGTTGGGAGTCTGTTGTATTATTGTATAGCTGGTACTTATTCTGTATTAATAAGCATTGTATTAGTGCTTAGTTAAGAACAATTAATTAATTAGAAATAAGAATGTTTTATGCTATAACAATGTAACTTTGTGTACTCTTATGCTAGCCTATCCTTCATGTTAGTATTTTTTATTCTCTTTGCCTATTTTATGTACCTTTCTGTATATTTCCAGTACTGTGATCTAATTTGTGTGTGATGACATAAACAACGTGTAATATTTGTTTTCGCCTCATCAGCCATTTTTCAGCAGGATATGGCAGCCCAAAGAAGAAAACATTCACCATCATTTATCTGTCTTGCCAGCAATGCAAGGATATACCAATTCAAATGACTTGTAAATATTGTACAGTATAGTATATGCCTTTAGTTCCCTGTAATATGTGCACTACAGTGCTCTAATTTTAATTACTGATGGATGCTTCTACAAGGAAATTTATGGTACTGTATAGCAAACCAAACACAGATAATGATTTATTTATTGGACAAATTCATTTATATACATAAAATTATACAGAATATTGGTAGCCCAGTGAATTGTTCAATACATTACATATTAATACTAACAGAGCATGTATTTAATAAATACTCATTTTAACACCACTTTGATTTGTTGTGTGGAAAAACCATAAATAATTATTGCTGTGCTCACTGACTGTTGTATGCTGGAGCATCAGTGTCAGCACCAAGCAACTCATTAGCTTGCCCTGGCATATTCGATATTCAAATGTAATATTAATAACAAAAATGATCAAAAATCTTACAGCTTGAATTATAAACAACACTGGCAAACAGTATTGATCACTTATTTTCCTGAATATTTCTGTATAAAACAGTGATCGTAGCCCTTCGTGAAATGTTCAGTGCCTCAAAAGTATTTTTAAATAAAACATGGTTGACAAATCTTACCACACATAATAAAAAAAGAGTGATCACAAATCTCTCAATAGTGGCCTGCTCTGCCCCTAAACAACATCAAGTGAGTCTTCATAAATCTTTCTGAGAAGCATTATAAAATAAGAAAAAGTGATTGATATGTGTTATTCAACTTTAGAAAGCCTTTAGTATTCATGGAAATCTATTTGCATTTTTTTTTGAGGTTCGCATAACTTACCAACAGACAAAAATAAAATATAGCAAAAGTCCCTCAATGCAGCATTATTAAGCAATGTATGCTGTTTAGATAAATCCAAAATTTAAAGGCCTCCTGAGAACCGAATCCTAGACATCCCCTTTAGGATAACTCTTTGAATAGTGTAAATGATCTTAGCTTTTGCATGCAAATTCTCTCAAGAGTGGACAACTGTATATGCAACATAAAACGAACAGCAGGCTGGCTAATTTTACATCCCATGTGATTACTCAAAACACTATATCAAATTCCAACCAGTGTTATTGTCTTCATTCACCTTGCTAAAATGATGGAATATTACAAAAAGTTTTGTTACTAATAGTCAACTGGTAATATTGTTGCGCATCATATGACAGTGTCATTTACAATAACAATGTTCAATGTCATAGAAAAATCATCACAGAATTCTAAGCTTCAAGGCTCATACTGTTTCTCAATGATATTTAGTTACAAAATCTACAACTTACATTTTCCATAACTCACTATATTATAATTTTTATCTCAATCTATTACTATACTATTGATCAAAAAAGGACAACCTTCAAATGAACTACAAATAACATTCAAAAAATTGTATGAAAGAAAACATATATTCAATAACCTACTTGGTACTTCTATGGAACATTAGTTCATGCTGTATCTTATCCAAAACATTAGTTATAATTCTTCTACAAACATATTTGCCACCACAGTTCCAACACCAACACTTTTAATATCTATTGAAAATGTCTACATATTGGTTCAAGTTATCTACAACACAAGTGCCCTGTAATTAAAAATACAATATTAATACTTTTGTACACCAAAAAATAATGAATATGTATATGTGTTTAGTACAGTAATGCCTCAAAATTCGTAGTTATACATTCCTAAATGTCACAGCAAATAGAAAACTGAATACGTATGTCTTTCTTTCAACACATCGGCCGTATCCCACCAAGGCAGGGTGGCCCAAAAGGAAAAACTAAAGTTTCTCTTTTTACATTTAGTAATATATACAGGAGAAGAGGTTACTAGCCCCTTGCTCCTGGCATTTTAGTCGTCGCCTCTTACAACACGCATGGCTTACGGAGGAAGAATTCTATTCCACTTCCCTATGGTACGTATGTACCTGTACCATTACAATGGCTGTGATCCACAATACAATGCCATTAAAGGGCTTCTTCTTTACATTCCTGGATTTGGCTACTGTTCATATTTCATAAAAAATAAGTTAAATTCATATGTATAATATTAATATTTGTACATTACATGAAATTAAAGAAAAATATTCTATACTTACATTTTTGACTTGCGCACTGGTTACCTCTGGACGGGACCCCAAAAATGCCTTGCAAGTATCGGAGTCTATTTTCAGGATTGTCATAAAAATAGAAAGTGAATTATCAAAATTAGTCAATTCCACTGTCACGAATTTTAAGGGATTACTGCATTATAAATACAAGTACTGTATAATATATAATATAGTTTTTTATATGATTTCCAAGTTTATATAAACAGATGTCTTAGACTTTTAGATAGGAAAATAAATTATTTGCCAAGCAATACCTTTCTTATCTTTTTAGCTCTGTGCTGAATTACAAATTCTGATACAATAGTCTTTAAGATGGTGTAGCAATCACCAACAGCCTAACTTATCAGTGACTGGGCCACAGTGAGAGGATGGAGGATCAAGCCTCCACCACCCCTTGTGCTGAATGCCCCACATGGATTTAGCACTTCACATAATCACACGATGGTGTAGTTCTCTGGTTAATTAATGCATCACAATGACCCAACACCATATTCATTACAGATACTGAAGTAAACTTACTTCCTTTATAATTAGGCATGCAAAATTATCACAGTGAAAAATAAAAGATTAGAAAAACCTGAGTGCTTTCTTGTGTTCACACATATCATCAGAGGGACTAGACAGGAAAACAAACAGCAGTACATTCTTTATACTGTACAGGTTAAGGTGAGGTACTTGAATGAGAGGTTTAAAAGTTCACTAACATGATGAACCTTATATGGACCAGTATATACCCTGCAGGTCTTCATTTAAATTATGTAGTACTGCAATTACTATGGTGAATACCACACACACTTCATATTCTATGTTCATAGTGTAAGAAAAAATCAATTAGTGCACAGCAGAATTAACATTTTTGTCTTCAATGCATTTAAGTATATAATACAAAACTGTATATTAAGAATGCCAGATGTTCATAATTCTCCTGAAAAAGGACTATGAAGTAGGGCACTCTCTAATCCTGACTAGTAAGCCATTGAATTAACATAACACGTATATACTTTAATTGTTGTTAGAGCTAATGTCAGGATGTCCAGTTTTTTTAACTAATGGTAATGAACATATTTAAATTATAGCTGTTGTAATACACACATATGTGACTTTGGTATCACCAATCTGTAGTTGCAGGAGCCAAGCTGTGCTCATGGTTTTCAAATGCCATATTTAGTTTGTCATATACAGTAGTTTTGTAAAGTTTAGAGTAGTTATAGTACACACTACCTCCTTCTGGATCAAAATCCAGCAGTTTATAAATCTGTGAAGCAATACTTCTAGCATTATTACAATAGTTTAGGTGACAACTGTTGTCTTGTGTTTCCCTGTAAATATTGCCTAAAAAATCTTCATGTGTTTTATCGTATCTTTTCATTATATTATTTTATCATGTCTCTTTTTTGTCCTATATACCTGTGATGGAATTTTTAGTATGCAGGTATGATGACCTCTTTGTAGCTACAAGAACAGATCTAGGCTAACAGATCTAGGCTCATATCTCATTTTCAGAAATTAATCTATATAGTAAAAATTTCAATAGTAGTTTGAGGAGAAAGGAACAGAAATTCTAAAGGTAAAAAAGCAAGAATTGTAACTGTTTATGAAAAATAAAAATTAAAATCCAAGCTCTATCAAAACTGGGTGTGTTAATAATTATGAACAAACGCATTAATTTTTGTACAGTACTGCTGTACTGTACTGTACTATACTGTGCTGTACTGTACTGGTGAACCTGACAGATCACCAGGCAAGCTTTAACCCCAAAAAACTTAACTAGCTGAGAAACTAAAATCTTTATGTAGTCTTTGTCACTGCCATTACCAGATTAATCTCACAGTACATTACAGTACTGTATTTGTAAATGCAAATGATGATTTCATCAGGTATTCCAAAATGACTCAAAGTGCTGTAAATACAGTGGACCCCCGCATAACGATGGCATCGCATAGCGATTTTTCCGCATAACGATTACTTTTATCGCAAAATTTTTGCCGCGCATACCGATTAAAAACCCGCATACCGATTTTCGTCCGAGACGCGTCCAATGTGCCCTCAGCCAGCCTCACATGTGCCGCTCCGTCCCATTGTTTACCAGCCAGCCTCCGCGGTAACATCCAAGCATACACTCGGAATATTTCGTATTATTACAGTATTTTCGGTGCTGTTTCTGGAAAATAAGTGACCATGGGCCCCAAGAAAGCTTCTAGTGCCAACCCTGTGGTAAAAAGGGTGAGAATTAGTATGGAAATTAAGAAAGATTTTGAAGGGTTTGGGGCTAACCCTGAGAAGCCTATGCCAGTTGTGGAATCCATTGTGCCTACTTCAAAGATTAAGGAAATGTGTGCAGAGTGGGTTGAACTGCAAACCTTTATAGATGAAAATCACCCTAACACAGCTGTTGCAAGCCGTGCTTGTGACTATTTCAATGACAATGTTATGGCCCATTTTAGGAAAGTCTTGAAGGAACGGGAGGTACAGAGCTCTATGGACAGATTTGTTGTGCGACAGAGGTCCAGTGACTCTCAAGCTGGTCCTAGTGGCATTAAAAGAAGAAGGGAAGTAACCCCAGAAAAGGACTTGCTACCTCAAGTCCTAATGGAAGGGGATTCCCCTTCTAAACAGTAAGAAGATAATGCTCTCCCCTCCTCCCATCCCATCAATCATCACCAGATCTTCAATAAAAGTAAGTGTCATGTAATTGTGCATGCCTTTTTCAGTTTGTGTGTATTAAAATTAACATTTCATGTGGTAAAAAAAAATTTTTTTCATACTTTTGGGCGTCTTGCACGGATTAATTTTATTTCCATTATTTCTTATGGGGAAAATTCATTCGCATAACGATTATTTCGCATAACGATGAGCCCTCTTGCACGGATTAAAATCGTTAACCGGGGGTCCACTGTAAATGATTACTGTATACCTGGAGGATGTTCCAGGGGTCAATGCCTGTGGCCAGGTCCATGACCAGGCCTTGCAGTGGATCAGGACCTGATCAACCAGGCTGTTACTGCAAGCTGCACACCTGGAGTTTACCTGGAGAGAGTTCCGGGGCTCAACGCCCCCGCGGCCCGGTCTGCGACCAGGCCTCCTGGTGGATCAGAGCCTGATCAACCAGGCTGTTACTGCTGGCTGCACGCAAACCAACATACGAGCCACACAATGATAGTTTATGTACAAGTTCCTAAAGAGTTATTCTTCAATACTTTCAATGATACAGAGGTAAATAATGACAATTTTAATTGTGAATAACTGATACTTTCTTAAAAAATATAAAAACACTGAAAATTAATTTTTAGAATACAGGTATTCTTACCCTTCATCTTAATTTGTATACTGAATACTTTTCCATAAAGAAAATGGGAATCTCCAAAATTATCACTATAATGCTTATACGTAGTACTCATCTGTATATCTCAACAATAGATCAGATTATTGAATAATACATACTGATATATATTAATTTTATGTCCCATATGGGTTTAGCACATAAAATGAATAATGTATACTGTACTATTATTATTTAATAATCTACTTATTGACCATTTCAGTAACATCAATGTTCAGTGAGTTCCTGTGTAGAAAGCCATTTATTCACTTCTTACATCTTCTAATTTTCAGTGTACCCCCAACACCTACAGTTTAAACTATAAATGCATGCATTTACTGACATCACAATAAGACGCAGTTACAGTACAGTAAGTAGTATACTTGTGAACACTTGAAATAAGGTGGTCAGTACGTTTGGCTCACAACTGGAGGGTCCTAGATTAAATTCCCACTGCTCCTGTTCACCTACAAGTAAATACATGCCTGGGGAGGTTTGTAGATTATTGTGAATCACATCCTGGAGGGTGATATGCCTTTACTAAAAGGGAGAATAATAATTCTCAGCCTACAAAGATGAACAATGTTAAAAAAAACAATCTGCTCCATTTATATATTCAGAATGTGTTACATATACTTTTGTATATACATATGTATGTGAAATATAGTTTTTTTGTGTTGTTAATATTAGTCCTGGGTTAAGTCTGCCCAAAATGCTTTGCAGAACTATGGGCTTTTCCATAGAACGAAATGAGCATAAGAACATAAGAACATAAGAAAGGAGGAACACTGCAGGAGGCCTGCTGGCCCATACTAGGCAGGTCCTTTACAATTCATCCCACTAACAAAACATTTACCCAACCCAATTTTCAATGCTACCCAAGAAATAAGCTCTGATGTGAAAGTCCCACTCAAATCCAACCCTTCCCACTCATGTACTTATCCAACCTAGATTTGAAACAACCCAAAGTCCTAGCCTCAATAACCCAACTAGGTAGACTGTTCCACTCATCAACTACCCTATTTCCAAACCAATACTTTCCTATGTCCTTTCTAAATCTAAACTTATCTAATTTAAATCCATTACTGCGGGTTCTCTCTTGGAGAGACATCCTCAAGACCTTATTAATATCCCCTTTATTAATACCTATCTTCCACTTATACACTTCGATCAGGTCTCCCCTCATTCTTCGTCTAACAAGTGAATGTAACTTAAGAGTCTTCAATCTTTCTTCATAAGGAAGATTTCTGATGCTATGTATTAATTTAGTCATCCTACGCTCTCTGAACCCACCTTGTATCTCTAATGCACTTTTCTTGAAAATAAATTTTATCGCGGTCATCATCATTTTCATCATCATCATCATCATCATCAGGCTGAGCCAAAAACCTATCATATGTAGGAATCTGTAAGACTTTTGATTTGTATTTGCATTATATTGCAGTGGCTCTTTACTTTAAGCAAGAACAAATCAACCTGGAGTTTACCTGGAGAGAGTTCCGGGGGTCAACGCCCCCGCAGCCCGGTCTGTGACCAGGCCTCCTGGTGGATCAGAGCCTGATCAACTAGGCTGTTACTGCTGGCTGCATGCAATCCAACGTACGAGCCACAGCCCGGCTGGTCAGGCACCGACTTTAGGTGTTTGTCCAGTGCCTGGTTGAAGACTGCCAGGGGTTTATTGGTAATCCCCCTTATGTATGCTGGGAGGCAGTTGAACAATCTTGGGGCCCCTGACAATTACTGTATTCTCTCTTAACGTGCTAGTGACACCCCTGCTTTTCATTGAGGGGATGTTGCATCGTCTGCCAAGTCTTTTGCTTTCGTTGTGAGTGATTTTCGTGTGCAAGTTCGGTACAAGTCCCTCTAGGATTTTCCAGGTGTATATAATCATGTATCTCTCCCGCCTGCGATCAAGGGAGTACAGGTTCAGGAAATTCAATCGCTCCCAGTAATTGAGGTGTTTTATCTCCGTTATGTGCGCCGTGAAGGTTCTCTGTACATTTTCTAGGTCAGCAATTTCACCTGCCTTAAAAGGTGCTGTTAGTTATTATTATAATAAAAAAAGAAGCGCTAAGCCACAAGGACTATACAGCGGTGCTGTTAGTGTGCAGCAATATTCCAGCCTAGATAGAACAAGCAACCTGAAGAGTGTCATCATGGGCTTGGCCTCCCTAGTTTTGAAGATTCTCATTATCCATCCTGTCATTTTTCTAGCAGATGCGATTGATACAATGTTATGGTCCTTGAAGGTGAGATCCTCCGACATGATCACTCCCAGGTCTTTGACGTTGGTTTTTCGCTCTATTTTGTGGAAAGAATTTGTTTTGTACTCTGATGAAGTTTTAATTTCCTCAAGGTCTGCAATACTGCCATATTCTCATAAATTACTTCTGTCTTCATTAATTTTCTCATAATCTGCAACATTTCTCATTAATCTGTAAGTCTATATGCATGCAAATCTCCTTGCATAACACAACATTCCATAATAAGTGAACTACTTAACATAATTCCATCCCATCCTTCTGTACATAGTACTAATATATTATATACATTATCTTCCTTTTATTTGGCAGTTCTTAAGCACTGAATAATAACAATTGTTTTAGCATCCTCACAATGACACTGATACCAAGCAAACTTGAATCACAAGATATGTAAATTATTATACTAATTAAAATTTCTTAGACAAAACTAAAGTAACAAGTAAAAGTTATGAAAATGAAAGGAAATCAACCTACTCTCAAAGACTAAACCAAAATACTGCCTGGAAATAAAGCATCCTAGCTGAACTTTATAAGGTAGTCAGGATACACTGTGGTCTATCCTATACCACTTATTCATCAATCAAAATCCTTACACCATGTTCATGGAAAGCACTGAACCCATATGGTTCCAGAACTTTCCAAACAATTAGGCGAGTACAGTTGCATAGCGTGTCTGTCTTGTGAGCAGCTGATAGAGGATTCAAGCCTCCACCACTCCTTATGCTGAATGACCCACACAGGTTCAGCAATTCACACAAACACAATATAAAAAATCCACTGCCTTCCATGAATATAATAATCTTGACTGATAAACAACTAGCATATAATGCAAAATAACACTACTAAATACCAAAAGAGATCTGTTCTTCAGACTTTTCTAACAATACCAATGTTATCATACTGATAGAGTACTGTACTGTCATTTGTAAGGGGTCTTGGTAAATTCAAAAACATCCAGAAATTTAAATAACTGTGACCTGTCCCAAAAAGTAACAAATTTTGTTAGTGCATTCTAGCAGCATTTGATGACTATGAAATGTCTTAGTTTCACCCTGCCTTCATCGACAATGGCCAGTGTTAAAAATTATCACCTTACCTTCCAGTGTTTTCTAATTACATCTAACATACTGCCATATATCTGATGCTATCTTACCATTTTATCTCTGCTGTAACTTTCACCTATGATTATAACCAAATTTACAAACTTTTATTTTAGACTATTGCCCTTAAAAACACTTATGTGAATTATAAATATAGTACAGAGCCAAACTGACAACATGACCTTCCATATTATATAATGCTCTATAAAAACCCAAAATATAAGTAATTAACTAAATAATGAAAGTAGATATTAGAAATATGATAAAAACAACAGAAATATAAAAATAACTCTATTGATATATGAACACATATGAGGTGCTATTAAAAAGTTCCTGCACTCAAATTTTTGTGTGCTTCCTAAGTGAAATATGGTGACGATGTAGATCATGCTGCGTAGTACACTCCTTTGTGAAGTAGCATGGTGAGTTTCAGTGGTCAATCATTCTGCTGAGCTTAAATGCACATTTTTCTCATGTCAGTGCATTGTTGTGATTTTTTGTGTGTAACAGAATGGAATCTTTAAAAGAAAGAACAGCATTGTGAAACTGCTAGTGAAACTCAATTTTTTTTTTTTTTTATTAATACATCAGCCGTTTTCCACCAAGGCAGGTTGACCCGGAAAAGAAGAAACACTTTCATCATCATTCATTCCCTCACTGTCCTGCTAGAGGTGTGCCTACACTACAGTTAGAAAACTGCAACTTATCAACAAAATGCCTCAGCAAGAATTTGGCAATGAAGCAATAGGTCAGACAGTGTTTAGAATGGTTCTTTTGATTCAAAGCAAATCAAAATTCAGTTGAAGATGATGAACACTCTGGTCTTCCATTAACATCAAAAACAAATACCAACATGAAGAAGTGAGGAAGGTTATTCACGAGGATCACTGTCAGAGTATCCAGGACACTGCAAGTGTTGTGGGAATTGTTTTTGAGTTGTGTCAAAGCATTTTGACTGAGAATTTGAACATGTGGTGAGTGGCTGTGAAATCTATGCCCTGCTTGCTACCTCAAAACCAGGAAAATCATTTGTTTTCTGACCAAAACAACAAGGCAGTCATCTCCCATCCTCCCTACCTCCAGACTCCTGTGATTTCGCTCTTGTCCCAGAAATAAAGATGGCACTCAAGGGGAGTCATTTTAATGACATGGAAGAGATTCGAGTAGAATCATGGGCTGTGCTAGATGGCATTCAGAAACAAGAGTTCTATAAATGTTTCGAGAAGTGAAGAGAGGCTCTGGGATCAACATATGGCCTCCCATGGAGAATGCTTCAAGGGAAACAACTTCAACTAGGTGATTAGGTAAGCCTATATATTTTCTTCATGGCAGTCCAGAAACTTTTTGGTAGCACCTCATCAATGAGGAAGTGTAAGGGAAGCAATAATTATATTATTATTATAGTTACAGAAGTTAAAAGAAATTTATCAAAAGAGGCAAAAAAAAGAGAATATACCGGACTATAGTGGTACCAAAACTTTTATATGGGTGTGAGGTATGGGCTTTCAATATTGTTGTGAGGAGATGGTTAGAAGTAGTGAAGATGTCATATTTGAGAGCAATGAAGTATGGTGTGAATATCATGCAGAGATGTCAGAGCATAGAACTTAGAAATCATTGTAATGTTACCAAAGGGATGATGAGTTGTAGTTGAGGCTTCTAGACAGGACAGAGCAGAACAGAATGATCAAGAGAGTAAAAGGAAGTAAGTATAAAAGTCATCCCAGAAAATGCTGGAGGGAAGGTGTAAAGGAGGTTATGAAGGGATTCAGAAAACTAGTTAGCTGGACTTGAGGCCTAGAGGTAGGAAGTAGTATATTGCCTGCACTCTGAAGTATGTGAGGGGGTTGTTACAGTTCAGAAGGTTATTTCTGGCAAGACAATTATTGAATGAATGATGGTGAATGGTTTCCTTCTTTTTTTGTTTTAGTTACCCTACCTTAGTGAGAGAGAAATAGTGTAGTACAAAAAAATCACAAACTGTTAAACCTATGTCTAGATAGTTGAGACTTGGATAGCATAGCAGAAGACTTTAATTCATTGCTTTGATCATCATAATAACAAGGGACCTTGAATATGAAGGCCCTTTTGTGGTTTCAACATCTAGTGCTGAATGCAGAGAATATGAGAAATTAGATATCTGAATCACTTGCAATGCACTTTCAGAATCTAAGATTACACAAATAATAAAAGACATGATAGCAACATGGATGACAGAAATGAGAAGAGCATATACATATATTAATTCTATCATAATACTAGCTCACTGCAAGCCTTCCATGAATCATGCAATTGGGAAAAATATCTGCCATGCCATTACACTGAAGACTTTAAAGTCACTGGTGCAAATGGCAGAATAATTGAAGTGGAAGTAGAAATGATCGAAGAGCAAGAACAAGATGAAAGCAGAAGAGCAAGATTTTGGGAGCAGAATTGGACAAATCCAGACTTAGTCCACTAAGACTTCAAGGTGGGAGGAAAAAATAAGACAGAAAGATGAGGTAAACCAAGGGACCCTAAAAGGTATTTTTGGCTAAGAATGAAGAAACAATGAAACAGGACAATGGTTAAAATTGTTAGCTTTGCTAGTATCTGTATGAATTATAAAGGTTATAACATTATTATGGCATGAAAACAAATATAATAGTGGAAAGAATTAATACATTCAATGGGAGAGTGCTAAATCCACAGGGATCGTATATCACCTGGGAAATAGGAGGCACTCAGATTTGATCCAAGGAGAAGATAGCTCAAATTCTTTGAATCACGTGCCCTTCGCAGGGATTAAGGAACCTCTCTTGAAGGGTAATGGGAGTATTTCAACATTCTTACAAAGAGGGAATATTTCACTTACAGAGGCTTTTATTCAAAACTAAGGAAACGTTCCTCAAACATAAAATGTAATCCTTGAAGAACAAAAAGGCACAATACCATGACTGGAACAATACACAAATAACCCAGGTATACTCCAAGTACGTATAAGAGAAAGAAACTTACAATGATGTTTCAGTACAACTTGAACCATTAACTAGTCACACACACTGTGTTACTAGTTAATGGTCCAAACTGAACTGAAACGTCATAGGTTTCTTTCTCCTATGTGTGGGTCATTTATGAAATACAATCCTTGATACTGAATGACGCCAAGTCTGGCATGAATTTTAGTCTAGTTTAGATAAGACTAAAGACAAAGAATACTTACTGGACCCAAAGTAAAAATTAAGAGTTTTAAAATAAATTTAATAATCCAAATACTAGTCTTCTTCATCTTCAGTTGCTGACTTTTAAAAATCCAAATATAAATACTTAAGCATTCTAAAGAGTACAGCTTCATCCTCAAAACAGGTTTTCTAAGTCTGGTTTTATATAACCCATAGTATTAGCTGCTGTGAGTATATCTTAAAGATTTTCTCTTATATTTCACAAGAATGGTCTAAAATAATGTACTGTTTCAAGTGGATACACACAAGAAACTAACATATTTAATGGATGAAACTAGGATCAGCAACCCTTAATATGTTGTTTGAAAATTATTTCCTATATTAGGTGTTGTGGGCGAGGGGTTTTGACTTCCAGCAAGCGTGCATGAGCGTGTTAGATAGGAGTGAATGGAGACAAATGGTATTTGGGACCTGACGATCTGTTGGAGTGTGAGCAGGGTAATATTTAGTGAAGGGATTCAGGGAAACCGGTTATTTTATATAACCGGACTTGAGTCCTGGAAATGGGAAGTACAATGCCTGCACTCTAAAGAAGAGGTTTGGGATATTGGCAGTTTGGAGAGATAGTGTGTATTTTTATACGTATATACTTCTAAACTGTTGTATTCTGGGCACCTCTGCAAAAACAGTGATTATGTGTAAGTGAGGTGAAAGTGTTGAATGATGATGAAAGTATTTTCTTTTTGGGGATTTTCTTTCTCTTTGGGTCACCCTGCCTCGGTGGGAGGCGGCCGACTTGTTGGAAAAAAAAAAAATGGATATTTATGCAAACACAGGAGAAGTGGGCTAGTGACCCCTTCTCCTGTATAAATTACTACATGCAAAATGAAAAACTTTCATTTTTCCTTTTAGGTCACCCTGCCTCGGTGGGAGATGGCTGGTGCATTGAATTTTTTTTTATTGCAAACACTGCTGTATTGTTCTTGTTAACATTTATTATTACAACAGAAACTGCTTTCTCTTTCTTACTTCTTTCTATGGCCAGTGATGTCTTCTAATTGGCACATGCATATATCTAGCAACAATAAAACCTTAACTCTTCCAGTCAGGATTTTGTTGTTGCTAGAATTCTATGTCCCATTAACCATACCCCCGGCCGGGATTGAACCCGCGGTCATAGTCTCAAAACTCCAGCCCGTCACGTTAGCCACTAGACCAGCTAGCCACAATAAGATTCATCCAACTAGGTATATTTCTACACCATAGGAAGGTTAGCACAGGCACCACTGTGACCACAAATGCAAGTTTTTACAGACGAATCTCTCTTGCATTTGTGGTCACAGTGGTGCCTGTGCTAACCTTCCTATGGTGTAGAAATATACCTAGTTGGATGAATCTTTTTGTGGCTAGCTGGTCTAGTGGCTAACGCGACGGGCTGGAGTTTTGAGACTCTATGACCGCGGGTTCAATCCCGGCCGGGGGTATGGTTTGTTTGCAATCGTGTCATTACGATTTCTTGAGTCTATGTCCCATTGTTTATATCTATGAACTGTGTAGAAACACAGTTCTTTAATACAGGCATTCCTCACTTTATGCAGTGGTTGCATTCCAGGCTCATGACACATTTACTGAACTCTTTCAGGCCATTAACACAATTCTGCATAATAATAATAATCATAAAGAATAATAATCATCATCATCAAATTTCCATGGAGAAGTGGAACAGAATTCTTCCTCCGTAAAAAATGTGTGTTGTAACAGATGACTAAAATGCCTGGAGTAAGGGGCTAGTAACCCTTCTCCTGTGTACATTACTAAATTTAGAGAATCTTTCTTTTATCTTTTTAGGTCACCCTGCCTCAGTGGAATATGGCTGGTTTGATGGAAAAAAAAAATCATCAACAAATTAAGTGCTAAACCTGGAAGGGTCTTACAGCACTGCAGGGAGGGATGTACTAAAGGAGGAATATCCACAAGCTAAGAACAACTGAGGGGCATGAGTGTACAAGGGTGAGGGTTAGTAGTGGGGAGTGCAAAAGATAAAATAAAATCTAAGTTGGTGCAATAAGCTAACTTCTATTAAAATGTCAGAGAGAGAGTGAGTGAGTGAGTTTGTGTCAAAAGTGGGACTTTCAGTGAGGTCGGTTAGTGTGTGTTGGCACTGTGGAGACAGGAAATGAATTCTGTGCCTGCTGATAGACAGGACAATCTATTAAGATATGGTGAACTGACAATGCAACCCACATAATAAGAATCTTCAATACATTCTGCAAACAACATTTCTCTTGGAAACACATATATATTGCACATAAGAAATTAGGTACTGACAGAAATGGAACACAGATAATTTTGAGTTTGCATACAACAAACCTGCATCAAGTGAGGAGAAACCTGTACAGTACATTAAAATGGCAATACTATATAACTCTTAGAAAGTAACCAGCTAATTGTCTCTCTTACTAAATTCTTATCTATACCTTGTTTACCTATTTAATTATGAGAAGTATTCAGCTCCTACATAAACAGCAAAAAAAAAAAAAAACAAAAAAAAAAAAAAAAAAAAAAAAAAAATTACCATACGCATGATCTTCCTAATCACTACACACTTAAGAACCCAACATTCACCATCATCTGCATGTAATGAAAAATATTTACTAATAATCTATTACATTTTCTATAAAATATTGTGATATGAACATTAGCCTTTGTCACAAATACAAAGTAATAAAAATACCTGTACATAAAAGTTTTCAAAAATATATATATTCATTAAAATACCTTATCAAAATTGTTAACTTTATAATCTTTTAAAATTCTCATTATTATCAATTTCTGAACAATTACCATACACATTATGCTAATTACCTTCGAAGTGTAAAGGCCACACAGATAAGATGGTACGAATGTACTGCATTCATTCCATCTTTTCCATGCTCGCAGTCTCAAGTCACTTTATACCTTACATAAAACATTATTGCTGGTGTGGTTTTGTCTAATGAATATGTAAGCAGGCAGGTAATTCTTACGAACTCCTCTTTAAATTCAGTATATATGAGAACCCCAACTTACAAATGCTCCAAATAATGAGCATCTACACTTATGAACCATTTTGATGCTTACACCAATCAATACTCGTATGCAATATGAACATGGGTGAAGCTTATCCATCTTTTGTGCTGTTGTTTTTTATAAAACCTATTTGTAACTTGAAACACCAAGAATGCAATTTGTTTGTAAGTTGAAACACCAGGAATGGAACTGGTTTTTAAGTTGAAACACAAGTAATGCAACTGGTTTGGAAGTTGAAACACAAGTAATGCAACTGGTTTGGAAGTTGAAACACAAGTAATGCAACTGGTTTGTAAGCTGAAACACAAGTAATGCAGCTTTTTTGGAAGTTGAAACAAAAATGCTACTAGTTTGTAACCTGAAACACCATGAATGCAACTGCATTTTAAGTTTAAACACCAGTAATGCTACTGGTTTTCAAGCTGAGAACTTCCTGTGTACTTATCTTTAAAAGCAAATTGAACTTGTGAAATGAACCACTAAGGGTAAATTTACACATTCTACATACTGTATTTCATCTAAATATGGGTGACACCTATGATATGTTCTCAGAGACACTGTAGAGAGGCTTCTACGGACTTTTCAGCTTGTTAAATCATGCAGGAATTAAGCCATAACTCCAGGACCCAACTCAAACTCTAGACAGATTTTATTAATTTCTGGCCTCCAGGGAGCAAATGAGTATTCACCTATGAGTATGTATGTATGTATGTATGTATGTATGTATGTATGTATGTATGTATGTACAGCAAGTATGTACAGTGTGTATGTCCAGCATGTACTCACTTAATTGTGCTTGCCTCTTCTGTGACTGAAGAAATACTTCCTAACAACCCTGTGATTCATGTATGTATGTATGTACAGCATGTATGTGTGTATATAAAGCATGTATGTACATATGGCATGTACATATGTATGGTATGTACGTACATACAGTATGTGTGTACGAACGTAAGGTATGTATGTACGTAAAGTGTATGAATGGTATGTATGTATGGTATGTATGTATATACAGTATGTATGTATATACAGTATGTATGTATATACAGTATGGTATGCATGTATGTATGGTATGTACATATGATGTGTGTTTAACCCTTAAACTGTCCAAACGTAGATCTATGTTCGCTTGCACAGCGCTCCGAATGTAGATCTACATTTGTTTGGACAGTTTAAGGGTTAAGTATGCCTTTTCTACAAACTGCAGTTATAATATTAGAATCAATACAGTTAATGAGAATGTCGAGGACTAGAAGCTTGCCTTTTGTTTCCATAAAAAAATTATCGACAATTGGGCTAAGTGAATTACCTATAGTCATTGCATTGTTTTCCCTATAGAATTCTTCATTATGTGAAAGTAACATTCTCTTCTCAACAGTCTCAATAATTCACATGTTCTGGTTGATCTATATTCAAGGTCGGCAAAATTGTTTTGAGACATAAAAACTGACAAATTTCCTTGATGGTAAGTTTATGCTGTTCAACTTCTCAATAATGTTCCACTGACTATACAGTATACTGTAAGATCAGTAAATCATTAGCTAACCTCTGGAACAGTCTCTAAATAATAGAATTAGCATTCCTAATCCTACTTAGGGTGGAAATGTCTTAATAGCTTTATACTCTTTGGCTAAATTTGTTGCTTGTAAAAAAAATTAAGATTTGTTGAACTTAATTACGTCTGGCTGATTAAACTAAGTGACATACTGTGCTGAAAAATGTTCTGGTCTCATAATGTACTGTACAGTGCATACATACATACATACATACACTAAGAACTATTAACAAATAACAGATATATTCAAACATATTAAAAAAAATACAAATACAAATAATCTAAAAAAACAAAGTTGTTGGAAATTCAACTTAATGCTTGACAGTACAAATAAGGGATCATTAGGAAGTGTACTTGGTGGCATCAAAATCAACTTGAGAGATTAAAAGATTTTTTTTTGTGTTACACATAACTGCTAATTAAGCATCCATACTTTAAGCATGCAGAAAATAAAGTCCACTGAAACACTAAAAAATCTCTTTTTACATTTGGCTATTAGGCTTGCATTCAGTTCTTTGACAATAATTATAGGTATTTACAAAACAGATCCTTCCTTAAAAAAAAAAAAAAAAAAGTGTAGAGGTATGTTTATATGAAAATTTGTTATGCTATATGTAATTACTTATTTATAGTTATATCTGTTTGTAATTCCATAGCTGAGCTAAGCACATGGTGTCCTGCCATCAGTATTCAATTTATAATCACTTTTCACCTGCTACCTTATCCTGTAATAAATTTTGATCTTCCACTCTGTGAAGAACTTTATGGAGGTGAACTCCTGTGATTTTTGTTAAAAGCCATTTTTTATGTGGATTTTAGTAGGGCATTTAAATAAAAAAAAACTGTATGGGGCATAAATAAAGATAAAGACTGATATTATACTTTATGGCTGTGAGAAAATATACATATATCAACAATTACTGCTTATCAGAATATGCAGAGCCCAAACACAATGCTTCAAGAAATTCTTGTGATATATTTGCACAAGACATTCTCCAAACTTCAGCAACTATGTAGGCTAAGAAATTGGTGAAACTTCACTAAGTACTGGAGTAAATTATGCCAAACTTGGCTATCCAGGTACTGGCCACTGTAGGCATCAAGTAAGAATCAACAAGACAGTATGTACACAATATGCACATTATAAACCCATGTATGGTCCTTAACCAATTCAGCATAAGAATAAATATTTATCTTCATATTACCACAAGCAGACATAAAGAAGTCTATAATGATAGCTGCATATATAGTTAAAATCCAACATGAGTTTCTCTACAGCATCAACCTAAATCATCACCTAACACCCAAAAGCTAAAAATTTTGGCTAACTGGTAGCATTATTATTTCTAAACACAGTTAACCATCATCACAACATGATGCCCAACACAATAAAAATATGTTTGAAGATTTGACTATTAGTAATCATCACTTAATATATTTCAG
Source organism: Cherax quadricarinatus (assembly GCF_038502225.1). Lineage (NCBI taxonomy): Eukaryota > Metazoa > Arthropoda > Malacostraca > Decapoda > Parastacidae > Cherax > Cherax quadricarinatus. Next base: position 6,411,986 of record NC_091377.1, read on the forward strand.
ACTTATGAAAATCTTGATAATTATTAATGTGCCCAAATATTTTCCACCACTTACTGCACTTCCAAGAAATGACTCACTACTAATGCTGCCCAGCCACTGCAATACTGTGGAAATTTCTGCACTGCTGGTCTGCCTTTATACCTTAAGGAGGATTTGTAGCAAGCCTCACATACCAAAGCAACATCTTGCATCCCTTGGGCCAAATTTCACACAGTGTAGAACTCATTCACACTTGTCTTTGACAGTGAGCATGATGAGGTTGGTCTGATGGATGAGGTATGTAGCACTCACAAATACTGCATTGGCCCTGTTACAATGAAAAGAAAAGATAGGTCATTAATAAAAATGCATAATTACACATTTATTTTTTCAATTTCCACATAAAAAAATATTGTATTACATTAAATATTGCATGTTTAATTTTATTAACATACAGTATGTCATATCAGAGTATTAAGTTAGAGACCAGGCCATGATCGCAATTACTCCTGGAACCAGCTACAGCTAGGCTACAAGTACCTTGGCTTGTTTCATCCTATCATGCACTCAGTGGCATACGGTAGTTACTGTCACAATATTTCATAATGGGATAAAAAAAATTAGTTTTCCATTATGATCCATGATTGTATTACTAAGTGAGCTTAATATTTATGATGAATTTACCATCTTTGGTGGGTGTGCAGCACTCACCTAGCACACCCAGAATATACGCCCCTGCTTGCATTCTGTTGTAGTCAAGGGTTACCCACTTCCCATGAGTTTTCTGGATTCTTATAGTCATGGGAAGTGCAAAATCTGTAGGAGTCGTACAGTATCTGGTGAATGGGAGGTAATCAGGTTCGATTCAAGGAGGAGAAAGGTAGCCCTGATTCCTTGAATAAAGAACTCTTCATTACCATGAAGATATCCCCCTTGAAGGGTGAATTTTCTAGAATTTTCTTTCTACACCACTGATACCAGACTTGTTCTCACTTATCTTGGTGGCACAACATTATGGAGTTCTGGATAGGCCTCCAAACTGGAAAACCGTCCAGAAGTGCACAGAGTGAATACAAAACTATAAAGCAAATAACAAGATAATGAACTATCCCACACATACACATCATGTACTGACAGGTGACTTGCTGGCTGATTTACTGAATTAGAATCCACCCACTGGCTCAATAGTCTTTGCACTGGTATATTATATGCACTCCACAAATTTTTTAAATGCTAAAATATACACTTAAATGCAAAATGCCTGAACTTAAAACACTAACAAATTTCTTTCTTCTTCTTTCAACACATCGGCTGTATCCCACCAAGGCGGGGTGGCCCAAAAGGAAAAACCAAAGTTTCTCCTTTTAAATTTAGTAATATATACAGGAGAAGGGGGTTACTAGCCCCTTGCTCCCGGCATTTTAGTCGCCTCTTATGACACACATGGCTTACGGAGGAAGAATTCTGTTCTACTTCCCCATGGAGGACTAAGAAATTTATTATCATTAATGTGGTATGTGAACTAGGGATACATTGAATCAACATATTTACTGTAATTTCCCCTCATCATAGAAATGATGAGGGGAAAAAGGTGAGTGGTGCACTGAGGAGTCTGTGGGGACAAAAAAAAATTATCCATGGAAGCAAATAGGGGTATGTATGAGAGCATAGTTATACCAACGCTCTTATATGGGTGTGAAGCATGGGTAGTGAATGTTACAACAAGGAGAAGGCTGGAGGCAGTGAGATGTGTCCAAAGGCAATGTGTGGTGTGAATATAATGCAGAGAATCCTAGTTTGGAAATTAGGTGGTGGTGTGGGGTTACGAAAAGTTTTTAAGGTGGTTTGGACATTTGGAGAGGATGGAACAAAATAGAATGACTTGGAGAGCATATAAATCTGTAGTGGAAGGCGGGGTAGGGGTTGGCCTAGTAAAGGGTGGAGGGAGGGGGTAAAAGAGGCTTTGTGTGTGAGGGGCTTGGACTTTCAGCAAGCATGTGTATGTTAGATAGGAGTGAGTGGAGACAAATGGTTTTTAGGACTTGATGGGCTGTTGGAGTGTGAGCAAGGTAACATTTATGAAGGGATTCAGGGAAATCAGCAGACCAAACTTAAGTCCTGGAGGTGGGAAGTACAGTGCCTACACTCTTAAGGAGGGGTGTTAATGTTGCAGTTTTATAACTGTAGTGTAAGCACACCTCTGGCAACACAGTGATAGAGTGAATGATGATGAAAGTTTTTCTTATTTGGGCCATCCTGCCTTGGTGGGAAACAGCCAATGTATTAATAAAAAATAAAAAAAATAATTCTACCATTCTGCACAAGAACACTATCACAAATGCCTTACTGTCCCTCCTTGAAGTACTCCTTGAGTGTGTTGCTGAACTTCTTGCTATGCTTTACAAAGTCACGTTTACGATGTTCCAGTGCCTGCTTGCCTTGTGTGCCTGGTATGTACTGAGACACTTCTGACACAGCATCCAACAGCTTCTTGATTGCACTTGCAATTTCTCTGCCAGAATGAGTTAAGTAATCATCATTAATATATTATCATCGTTTTCAAGGGAAACAGCTAAGTGCACAAACGCCATACAGCACCTGGGGAATGAAAGGTAATCAGGTTTGATCCAACGAGAGGAGAGCATAGCTCCAGTTCTTTGGACTAAAATTATTATAATCATGTGGATGATTTAAACCCACTGGGCTCATACAGCTCACTTGGTCAAATGACTTTCACCAGCATCAAGGCACCTCCCTGGTATTCATTATATTACATGGTTATGGACAGCAGGTGTCTTAAGGAAACACTGTACAGATATGGCATTGTTAATATGCGTATTGCTCTGCCAATCAGGTTGCAATATTGGATAAGTAACTGTGCGGACACAGCCTCACTACTGTTTTCAAAGGACCTCAATATGCCACTTGCAGGTTTCCTCACCCTTAATGGAAACCTTTCCAAAGCCACAACAGGCACAAGATTAGATAAATATATTTCCCAAATGTAAATACCTATTAATTAAAGATATCCCATAAATTCACAGACTTCCTTATTTGTAGGTTTCAAGTATCCAAAGCTTTGACTGATGGCCAACCCACAAACAGATTTGATTATCCACCATCTCATTCGAACTGTACACAAGAGCATTACTATGCACAAATCTCTCTCTTACTCTGATTATGTTTTATGAATGTCAATATTAACCAGATCAGTGATTTATTAAGATATACATATATGCAGTCTAAAAGTTAAAATGAACCTAAATCTGAAACAATCTCTTATGCACTTAAGAGCCTTTATTATGTATGTATTTGCAGTTTTTACTTTTTCAAGACTTCAAGGAATGTAGCCCTCCCCCATCCCCAACAAATCTGTAGGAATGACTATACAGTATATGCATATCTTTATAAGTAATAAAATTTGATTTAATTTTTTTTTTTTTTAACAAGTCGGCCATCTCCCACTGAGGCAGGGTGACCCAAAAAGAAAGAAAATCCCCAAAAAGAAAATACTTTCATTATCATTCAACACTTTCACCTCACTCACACATAATCACTGTTTTTGCAGAGGTGCCCAGAATACAACAGTTAAGAAGCATACACACATAAAGATACACATCCCTCCAAACTGCTAATATCCCGAACCCCTCCTTTAGAGTGCAGGCATTGTACTTCCCATTTCCAGGACTCAAGTCCGGCTATATAAAAATACACTGTAACCGGTTTCCCTGAATCTCTTCACTAAATATTACCCTGCTCACACTCCAACAGATTGTCAGGTCCCAAATACCATTCGTCTCCATTCACTCCTATCGAACACGCTCATGCACGCCTGCTGGAAGTCCAAGCCCCTCGCCCACAAAACCTCCCTTACCCCTTCCTTCCAACCTTTTCGAGGACGACCCCTACCCCGCCTTCCTTCCCCTACAGATTTATATGATCTCCATGTCATTCTACTTTGATCCATTCTCTCTAAATGACCAAACCACCTCAACAACCCCTCTTCAGCCCTCTGACTAATACTTTTATTAACTCCACACCTTCTCCAAATTTCCACACTCCGAGTTTTCTGCATAATATTTACACCACACATTGCCCTGGTGTATGATGTTATGACTCCCAGATGTTTCGCCCAGCCGTCTCTGCCACAACTCGCTCCACGACTCACTCCACGCTCGCCGGCAGTGACAGCCCAGCGACAGTACCAGTCGAGAAGTGTCCTCCTGAGTCACTTGCCAGAAGTCCTGCCCAGTTGCCGAGTTTTGACAACGCCTCACTTGAGGGCACCAGCACGTCATGCCCCAGGTTGAGTGAAACCTGCAGTGACTCCTACGATGACTGCTTCACCATTTCAGAGGAGACCGTACCCTGTTAAGTCACAGCTCAGCCGCAGCGATGTCTCCTGTGTTGCAGTATCTGTCCAGACGCAGGAAGGCGTGCAGTGATGCCCATCGACGCTCACTGCCTATGACCATGATGTTTAGCACAACCCACATGTTTTTTTCTTCCCTCCCTGTAGGAAGTTATTTTTTCCATGTCCATATGTATGTATATATATGTTTTATATTCCGTGTTCTGTGCCCTGTTCCTACGAGAGAGAGAGACCGAGTTTTTTTTTACCACCAGTATTGTCGAGTCGGGACGACACGAGGTAGGTGGCCGAGCAAATGTAGACAGCCTGCACTGTCTGCACAGACAGCCTATGCTGTCTGCTAGCTTAGTTCATATTTCGCGGCACTCAGGTGCTGCCCTCTCTCGGCTTGCCCAGGTCAGTGGGACGCTGGTCCCAACTCACTCACTCACTCAGCGGCCTAGAAGCAGACAAGTCTACTCCCTCTCTCCCTTGTGGGCATGGCCCTCCTGGGCCATGGGCACTTAACACATTGCCTGTGTGCACCACGACTTTGCAAATAAAGTAACGAAGCCTCTGAACACGTTTATCATTGAACCCCGCTCTGCAAGAGCCACCAAACAAACTGGTTATAAATTCTCGCCATCTACCCAAAACCTCCATCTCCCTATCTAACTCCCCTACTCTGTTTTTAACTGACAAATCCATTCGTTCTCTAGGCTTTCTTAAACCAGCCCACCTTTCTGCCAATAGTTGCTTATATCTCACCCGAACTTCCTCCTCCCTTAGTTTATACACTTTCACCTCCCTCTTGCTTGTTGTTGCCATTTTCCTCTTTTCCCATCTACCTCGTACTCTAACTGTAGCTACAACTAAATAATGATCTGATATATCAGTTGCCCCTCGATAAACGTGTACATCCTGGAGCCTACCCATCAACCTTTTATCCACCAATACATAATCTAACAAACTACTTTCATTACGTGCCATATCATACCTTGTATATTTATCCTCTTCTTCATAAAATATGTATTACTTATTACCAAACCTTTTTCTACATATAGCTCAATTAAAGGCTCCCCATTTTCATTTACCCCTGGCACCCCAAATTTACCTACTACTCCCTCCACAACATTTTTGCCCACTTTAGCATTGAAATCCCCAACCACCATTACTTTCACACTTGGTTCAAAACTCCTCACGCATTCACTCAACATTTCCCAAAATCTCTCTCTCTCCTCTACACTTCTCTCTTCTCAAGGTGCATATATGCTTACTATAACCCACTTTTCATATCCAACCTTTATTTTACTCCACATAATCCTTGAATACATTTATAGTCCCTCTTTTCCTGCCATAACTTATCCTTCAACATTATTGCTACTCCTTCTTTAGCTCTAACTCTATTTGAAACCCCTGACCTAATCCCATTTATTCCTCTCCACTGAAACTCTCCCACCCCCTTCAGCTTTGTTTCACTTAAAGCCAGGACATCCAGTTTCTTCTCATTCATAACATCCACAATCATCTCTTTCTTATCATTTGCACAACATCCACACACATTCAGACTTCCCACTTTGACAATTTTCTTCTTATTCTTTTTAGTAATTATTACAGGAAAAGGGGTTACTAGCCCATTGTTCCCGGCATTTTAGTTGACTTTTACAACACGCATGGCTTACGGAGGAAAGATTCTTATTCCACTTCCCCATGGATATAAAAGGAAAAGTAATAAGACCAAAAATTAAGATAAAATCAAAGAAAACTCAGATGAGTGTGTATAAATGAACATGTACGTACATGTATGTGTAGTGTGACCCAAGTGTAAGTAGAAGTAGCAAGACGTACCTGTAATCTTGCATATTTATGAGACAGAGAAAAGACACCAGCAATCCTACCATCATGTAAAACAATTACAAGCTTTCGTTTCACACTCGCTTGGCAGGACGGTAGTACCCCCCTGGGTGGTTGCTGTCTACCAACCTACTACCTGACCCAAAAACATATATACTCATACAGAGGCAGAAATAAAGCATGTTTGTTAAAAAGTAGCAAAATCTTTGGGGATACCATACTTATACAGTGGACCCCCGGTTATTGGCCAGTTTGGTTATCGGCCAAGTCGGTTATCGGCGCCAGGTTATCAGCCGTTCGCTCGGTTATCGGCCGTTTTGGACGTGTCCATCCGCCATCTGGGGCAGCTTGCGCTTCAGTTTGGCTTTGTCTGTCGGTGGCTAAGGAAGCTTTTGCTCATACATCCAAACATTTTGCTTGTTTACCATTTTTTTAGTGGTTTTTCTTGCAGTGCAACTGTGAAATAAGTAGCCATGGCTCCAAAGAAAGTTCCTAGTAAAGTTCCTGTGGTAAAGAAAGTGAGAAACACCATGGAATTTAAGTGTGAAGTGATAGAAAAGTTTGAGAGTGGTATGAAGGTGGTGGAACTTGCCAGGATGTACAGCAAGAATAAATCAACAATTACATCCATCCTGGCAAAGAAAGAACAAATCAAAGACACTAATGTTGCAAAAATGGTTGGAGGTGAGTGGCGAAGATGTGGAAGAGTTGGTGGAGGACCACAGGGAAGAGCTTACCACTGAAGAGCTGCAAGAGCTTCAACTTGATCAGCAATAGACTGCAGCTGAGGAACTTGCTTCAGAGGAGGAGGAAGAGGGAGTGAAGGAGGTGCCTTCTTCAGAGATTAAAGAGGTGTGTGCAATGTGGACTATGGTGCAAGCTTTTGTAGAGAAACACCACCCTGACAAAGCTGAAACAAGCCATATCTGCAACATGTTTAGTGACAAAACCCTGTCCCACTTCAGGAAAATCTTAGAGAGATGCCAGAAACAAAGCACTCTGGACAGTTATTTTGTGAGACAGGGGTCCAGTGACTTTCAAGCAGGTCCTAGTGGCATTAACCCTTTCAGGGTCGACAGGCCCTCTCCCAGACTTGTTCTCAGGGTCAACAAATTTTCAAAAAAAAGAAAAAAATTATTTTTCTTATGAAAAGATAGAGAATCTTTTCCCGATCATAATGACACCAAAAGTATGAAATTTGATGGAAAACTTACAGAATTATGCTCTCGCGAAGTTAGCAGTCTCGACGATGTTTATGCATCGGCGATTTTGCCCACTTTAAGCCCTATTGTCAGCCAATTCCAGTGTACTAGTCAACAAAAATCATAACTATTTCGCTAGAACTCCATTTTTTCTATCGAATGAGTACAAGAAACCACCCATTTACTGATTTCAACTATCCAATACAGTGGTCAGAATTTAGCAATTTTGCCAATTTCACACAAATTTCAAAAGATGCCAATTTCCAAATAGGGACCAGAATAAACAAGAAAGACATTCCTGGCACTAAAATAACATTTCCTCTGTTCATTAGTCACATCTCAAGTCCCTCTTATATTCATTTGCTTTCCACTTTGAATTTTTCTCACAAAAAATATAGAAGATTTACTGTTATGCAGACTACTGCATTAGTGTAGAAATGGTATAAATATTATTGGTGCACTTGTGAAAGAATATTAGACTCACCAGTTGATGTGTATTGGACGCATAGTATGATTTATTTACTTTTGAAGTTTGGTAAAAATCGAAGATTTCTGCTACTTTGAGTTCAATTTCAAGGCACTTTTCATTGTAAAACCAGTCAAAATCGTCTCAATTTCTGTAATATGTCTTGCATTCTATAAAATGAGACCAGGAAAACTAGAATACCATCATAAATACCATACGAAAATACACTGCAAAGTCGCTGATTTTTCAAAAAAAACTGTCAAAGTTTTTTTTTTTCTCATTATGCACTGTGTGCTGCAGGATTTTTTTTATACTGTGCACACTGACCACATAGACCCATTCTTTCATATGAAGGCCTACCAGCTTTCTCCCACTAGATTTGAGGCCGCTAGAATTTATGAGTACTAGTACGTCAAAAACCCCTACGCGTAAGACGTACTAGTACGACAAAAACCCTCAAAGGGTTAAAAGACAAAGAAGGGAAGTAACTCCAGAGAAGGCTTTACTACCTAAAGTCTTCATGGAGGGGGATTCCCCTTCCAAACACTAACTCCTCCCTCTTTCCTCCTCTATCTTCCAGAAGACAGCATTAGCCTTCAATAAAGGTATGTAATACTTACATAATTGTAAAAAAAATAATTTTTTTGTGAATATTTTTGTTTGGAACGAATTAATTGTATTTCCATTAATTCTTATAGGAAATATTAATTCGGTTATCGGCCGACCTTCAGGAACGGATTACGGCCGATAACCGGGGGTCCACTGTATATTGCACAAAGATGAAGATATGTAGAAAAATAGTGTTGTAAAACAGTTTAATAATTTGTGCATTTATATACTCTGAGATAAATGCTACAATACCAGCTATTCTAACAATACAAAAAAGTTATCTTACTTAATGGTTTCCAAGAAAGTCTTCCTATCTGTTATCTCATCTGGGATGCGTGACAGTATGCGCTTGAGGTTTGCTGATTTTTTATTTAGCTCTTGAAAAGCATCTTCAGTGCGTGTTACTCTGTAGTCACCACCTGTAATACAAAACTTGTCCTGCAAAATATGTATTAACAGTACACAATGTTAAATACAAAAAGATGTAAAATGTATGATGATAATAACTCAGAACAGTAAAAGTTTAATAATTACTGCAGTGAATATTAAAAATAAGATAAAAAATAAAAACTTACACATGCAAATCTGCTGGTGATAAAAAAGACTCTGCACATGCATTTTACAACACATACTTAAAACATTATATACAAAATTTTAATAACTGAATTACGGGCCTGACTACCTAAGTAAGTTCAGAAAAGAAGGTAAAGAAACTGTGTAAAAAATGAACCACTCAACAAAGCCATCATTATCTGTTCACACAGCATTTACTGGAATACTATTCAACAGCTTCGGAAAGAAAATGTATAAAAATAATATATACAAGAGTTTTTTTTTTTATTATTATCACACTGGCCAATTCCCACCAAGGCAGGGTGGCCCGAAAAAGAAAAACTTTCACCATCATTCACTCCATCACTGTCTTGCCAGAAGGGTGCTTTACACTACAGTTTTCAAACTGCAACATTAACACCCCTCCTTCAGAGTGCAGGCACTGTACTTCCCATCTCCAGGACTCAAGTCCGGCCTGCCAGTTTCCCTGAACCCCTTCATAAATGTTACTTTGCTCACACTCCAACAGCACGTCAAGAATTAAAAACCATTTGTCTCCATTCACTCCTATCAAACACACTCACGCATGCCTGCTGGAAGTCCAAGCCCCTCGCACACAAAACCTCCTTTACCCCCTCCCTCCAACCTTTCCTAGGCTGACCCCTACCCCGCCTTCCTTCCACTACAGACTGATACACTCTTGAAGTCACTCTGTTTCGCTCCATTCTCTCTACATGTCCGAACCACCTCAACAACCCTTCCTCAGCCTTCTGGACAAAAGTTTTGGTAATCCCGCACCTCCTCCTTACTTCCAAACTACGAATTCTCTGCATTATATTCACACCACACATTGCCCTCAGACATGACATCTCCACTGCCTCCAGCCTTCTCCTCGCTGCAACATTCATCACCCATGCTTCACACCCATATAAGAGCGTTGGTGAAACTATGCTCTCATACATTCCCCTCTTTGCCTCCAAGGACAAAGTTCTTTGTCTCCACAGACTCCTAAGTGCACCACTCGCCCTTTTCCCCTCATCAATTCTATGATTCACCTCATCTTTCATAGACCCATCCGCTGACACGTCCACTCCCAAATATCTGAATACATTCACCTCCTCCATACTCTCTCCCACCAATCTGATATCCAATCTTTCATCACCTAATCTTTTTGTTATCCTCATAACCTTACTCTTTCCTGTATTCACTTTTAATTTTCTTCTTTTGCACACCCTACCAAATTCATCCACCAATCTCTGCAACTTCTCTTCAGAATCTCCCAAGAGCACGGTGTCATCAGCAAAGAGCAACTGTGACAACTCCCACTTTATGTGTGATTCTTTATCTTTTAACTCCACGCCTCTTGCCAAGACCCTCGCATTTACTTCTCTTACAACCCCATCTATAAATATATTAAACAACCACGGTGACATCACACATCCTTGTCTAAGGCCTACTTTTACTGGGAAATAATTTCCCTCTTTCCTACATACTCTAACTTGAGCCTCACTACTCGTAAAAACTCTTCACTGCTTTCAGTAACCTACCTCCTACACCATACACCTGCAACATCTGCCACATTGTCCCCCTATCCACCCTGTCATACGCCTTTTCCAAATCCATAAATGCCACAAAGACCTCTTTAGCCTCATCTAAATACTGTTCACTTATATGTTTCACTGTAAACACCTGGTCCACACACCCCCTACCTTTCCTAAAGCCTCCTTGTTCATCTGCTATCCTATTCTCCGTCTTACTCTTAATTCTTCCAATAATAACTCTACCATACACTTTACCAGGTATACTCAACAGACTTATCCCCCTATAATTTTTGCACTCTCTTTTGTCCCCTTTGCCTTTATACAAAGGAACTATGCATGCTCTCTGCCAATCCCTAGGTACCTTACCCTCTTCCATACATTTATTAAATAATTGCACCAACCACTCCAAAACTATATCCCCACCTGCTTTTAACATTTCTATCTTTATCCCATCAATCCCGGCTGCCTTACCCCCTTTCATTTTACCTACTGCCTCACGAACTTCCCCCACACTCATAACTGGCTCTTCCTCACTCCTACAAGATGTTATTCCTCCTTGCCCTATACACGAAATCACAGCTTCCCTATCTTCATCAACATTTAACAATTCCTCAAAGTATTCCCTCCAACTTCCCAATACCTCTAACTCTCCATTTAATAACTCTCCTCTCCTATTTTTAACTGACAAATCCATTTGTTCTCTAGGCTTCCTTAACTTGTTAATCTCACTCCAAAACTTTTTCTTAAAGAGTAAAGTATCAATACTGTATTTTAGGATTGTGCCAAATCATAAGGTAATATTACAGTAGACTTTCACAACCAATTTTAACAATATCTTGCACCTTCTATCTGTTCCAGCAAGCAAATATGATAGTCTAGATAACACCTAGCCTTTGAGGAGATCTAAGAGATTCATGCCTTCAGTATATTCTATTTTTTTTTATTTTTTGCACCTAACCATATTGTACTTAATACATCAACAGTACATCATTTAGTTGAAAGAAACAAAGTGCTCTTAAAACATCTCAGTGTCTCTCAAACAGGGCATTTACTTTCTTCCAGATTGGCATGACAACTACTGCACTACAATCAGATTTAAGGGAACCAGAACCAAAGAATAACTAAGTGGTACATTTATGTAGCATGTCCAAATTAATAATAAATAAATAAATAACTAGATTACAAAGGATTATCAGACTAATAAGTTAATCGTTTGATAATTTCGCCTGCTATGCAAATTCAAATTAAACAGTATTTAAAAACAAAAGTTTTTAAAATTTTTGGACTACATATCTTTATGTAGTACAATTTCAGCAAGTCTCTTGTAATGCAAAGAATTTTTGGCAGATTAAAGCAAGACAACCTTTATTACCTACAGTAGTCACACCGATTCTATTCACTCTTATTCATATGATCAAAGTTTATGTAAAACAAATAATTGAAATGAAGAATACAAGCAGGCTTAAAACCAGGATCTGAAGGGCATTGCTATCTTTGTACCAAATTTAAAATAACCAATGTCAGTGAACCAGTGGGCCCCAATTAACCCGTAAATGGTCCAAACGTATATATAAGTTTTTTCAACATTTGAAAATACAGTGGACCCCCACTTTACGATCAGCTCCCAATGCGACCAATTATGTAAGTGTATTTATGTAAGTGTGTTTGTACGTGCATGTTTGGGGGCCTGAAATGGACTAATCTAATTCACAATATTCCTTATGGGAACAAATTCGTTCAGTAATGGCACCTGAACATACTTCTGGAATGAAATAATATCGTAAACCAGGGGTCCACTGTAATGAAATTTTTACTATAATGATTAATTTCTGAAAATGAGATATGAGCCTAGATCTGTTCTTGTAGCTACAAAGAAGTCATCATACCTGCATACTAAAAAGTAGATCTTCTTTTTGTTTTTCTACATTTGAAAATGTGTAAAAATACTTTGATCTACTTTTTTGTTTTTGTTATATTTGAAAATATGTAAAAAAAAAATTAGACCTACTTTTGTAGCACTACACATGTGAACATAGATCTGTTTGGACCGTTTACGGGTTAAGCTTTGGAAGAGTTTAATTGTTAATGGGGCCATACAATTATACGAAAGTTTGACAGAATGATGTGTGATTATTCCACCATTCCAGAGAACTGAAATCCATGTGAATTGGACTTATATAGCCACTGCCCCTTATTGTTTAATTTGTCTGATAAATCTGAAAATATGGTACAGTATTACACTTGTGTGGTCATGAGGATTGCAAGACATGCAGTATATATCTAGCCATGAGTTTATATCTAAGATCAAACTCATAAATTCTACATTTATTAATTATTCATTTGCCTATAAGGTTATAATCATGCTCAACACTTGTCAATAACTGGATATCAGATTAGATGGAGAGCGTACAGAGGAGGTGAATGTATTCAGATATTTAGGAGTGGACATGTCAGCAGATGGGTCTATGAAAGATGAGGTGAATCATAGAACTGACGAGTGGAAAAAGGTGAGTGGTGCACTGAGGAGTCTGTGGAGACAAAGAACTTTGTCCATGGAAGCAATGATGAGAATGTATGAGAGTATAGTTATACCAATGCTCTTATGTGGATGTGAAGTATGGGTGATGAATATTTCAACAAGGAGACACAGCCTCATCAATACGGCCACTTGATACTGGAGTTCCGAAGGGAAGTGTCCTTGGACCCATGCTCTTCCTCATTTACATCAATGATCTTCCAAACATATCCCAACACCTGAAACCCAATCTCTTTGCTGACGACACGACTTATGTCATCTCCCACCCTAATCTTGCCACCCTCAACACCATTGTTAACGAGGAGCTGCTCAAAATATCGACTTGGATGACAGCCAATAAACTTACACTTAACACTGGCAAAACCTGCTATATTATGTTTGGTAGCAGAGCAGGTGTTGCGCAACTTAACATTAAGGTTGACAACACTCAAATTGCCAGACATAATGAGGGCAAATTCCTTGGCCTATACCTCGACAACAACCTAAATTTCAGCACCCATATCCAACACATAACAAAAAAAGTATCCAAAACGGTGGGGATCCTCTCCAAGATACGATACTACATACCGCGAACTGCCCTTCTCACACTATACCATTCACTTATATATCCATACCTCACCTATGCTATCTGTGCTTGGGGTTCAACTGCAGCAACACACCTAAAGCCAATAATAACCCAACAAAAAGCCGCAGTAAGAATAATCACTAAATCCCATCCCTGGCAAAACACCCCTCCCCCCCCACTCTTCATAGATCTAAACATACTCCCTGTTCAGAACATCCACACTTACTACTGTGCAATCTATATCTACAGGACCTTAAATTCCAATATTAGCCTTGACCTAAAATGCTTTCTTGATAGTTGTGACAGGATCCACAGGCATAACACCAGACACAAACATCTCTATGACATTCCCCGTGTTCGACTAAACCTTTACAAAAATTCAATGTGTATTTCAAAGGATCTAAAATCTGGAACACCCTACCTGAAAACTCTAGAACTGCAGACACATTCATCACTTTCAAAATAACAGTTAGAAAACATCTTATCTCCTTGATCCACCACGACAACTAACTACATGATAACAACCTGGTGGTTCAAAATTACACTCACTCACCCAATGGCTATAAACCCAGAAATACTAATCTTAATCTTAAAATAATAAATCCTAACTAGTCATAAGTTTGCTTATGATACTCAAATATAGACACCTTGTATTGTGCCAAAACAAAAGCATTCACATTGCTAAACTCACAAATTACGATGTAGTCACTTAGCCTTAATACTATAATCTGTAAGGATTTAATGTTAAGAATTAATCTAAGTCTGCTGGAAATGCCTAGCCATGCTAGGTGTCCTAGTGGCCCCCTCTGTAATTAGTATTTTATAACATGTAAACCACAAAATACCCAAAACCTGTAAACCCCACATAGTAACCATTATAGAGAATAAACTTGAATTGAATAGAGAAGGCTGGAGGCAGTGGAAATGTCATGTCTGAGGCCAATGTGTGGTGTGAATATAATGCAGAGGATTCGTAATTTGGAAATTAGGAGGAGGTGCAGGATTACCGAAACTATTATCCAGAGGGCTGAGGAAGAGTTGTTGACGTGTCAGACATGTAGAGAGGATGGAACAAAATAGTATGACTTCAAGAGTGTATGTATAAATCTGAAGTGGAAAGAAGGCGGGGTAGAGGTCGGCCTAGGAAGGCTGGAGGGAAGGGGTAAAAGAGGTTTTGTGTGTGAGGGGCTTGCACTTCCAGCAAGCATGCGTGAGCGTGTTAGATAGGAGCAAATAAAGACAAATGGTTTTTAGGACTTGATATGTTGTTGAAGTATGAGCAGGGTAATATTTATGAAGGGATTCAGGAAAACCAGAAGGCCAGACTTGAGTCCTGGAGATGGGAAGTACAGTACCAGCACTCTCCAAGAGGGGTGTTAATGTTGTAGTTTTATAACTGTAGTGCAAGCACACCTCTGGCAAGACAGTGATGGAGTTAATGATGGTGAAAGTTTTTCTTTTTCAGCCCACCCTACCTTGGTGGGAAACGGCCAAAGTGTTAATAAAATAAAAAAATAAACTTGCCAATAAATAAAATAACTATTAAAAAGAATTGTTTATATGTCCATTTTTGAAGTATTGTACTGTACATTATTATTATACTCATGGAAAAAATTATTATATTCGAAAACAATCCTCCATAATCAACAAGAAGACCTGACCCCAGACAAGGCTATGAGAGCAGGAAAATCCTTGAAGGTCACAGGTAAGCACTCAACCTGTTTTGTTCATAGTAAAGGGAAGAACTAAATCCATAGGAATCATGGGGGAATAGGAGGTAATCAGGTTCAATTCAAGAAAGGGGAGGAGAGCTCCAATTCCTTGGACCAGGAGCCCCTCATCAACATCAAGGTACCTCTTGAACAATTTTTGAAGTACTGAACAAAATTTTTTATAACTAAAACAGCCAACTGAAAAAATTATATGACACCAAATACTTATTCAACAATTCTGTTCAGAAGCTTGTAACTTCATGACTCTCTGAAGAGTTACTTGACTACATACATTCAGATTCATTTACAGAGCCTTGTAATCTGAGGATGGATTCATTCATGTTTACAGTGAGATCTGCCTTGCGAACAAGACCCATGACCATCTCGTAGGTGAATCCTGGATGTGCCGCCTCCACTTTACTCAAGGCAGAGCGTAGTGTTTGACTTGACGCTACATTTTCCCGCTCCACCTGGAAAAACATCTGACTGTTAGAAAATAGACCTACAGATTTTTAACAGATTCAGAGCATTAATGATCAGGTTTATATATTAAATTACAGAATTCATTCAAATTAAATTATTTGCAATTATATAAACATAAGACTATAGTGTAATTTTCCATTATACGTATTTTCAACACTGAAAAAAATAATCTATCACTTTTTTGGGGGTAACTCAGAGCCCCACTGGTAATAAGTCACACTTGATTTATGTTTTTTGGGTGGGTGGGCTATACTAGATTAAAACTACATAATTTACTACCAATGTATGCATATAATTATTGTGCATTTTCTACAACCATTTTATAATTATAATACCTGTACAAATATTTTCAGTAACCATAAATAAAACTTATAAGAATAAGATAAGCTATATTCAGAAAAATAAAAAAAAATTTTATACAGCTTTAATTTGTATAATGGTACAGAGGTTACATAGATATTGGCATACAACATATATCTGTGCAGAGTTAACCTAGGATAACCCAATAAAATCAACTTGAATTGCCATTGTATCACTAGTTGCAACCTAAGGCATCACAGGATGTATAAAGCTGTGCTCTGGCCTCGACCACCTGTGTGATGGAGCAATCCAGTAACATTAACCTCCCATACAGTAACTAGTATATTAGTCTATTAACACTGGCTTGAGTCTCAGTATCACAAGAGCTATCTCGTTCTTGAGTGTGCTTGCTCTAGCTATACTAAAATAGAGGTAATAACAGAATATAATTGTTTTTTGCTGTAGGACGAATTTTGAACAGCACAGCTGACAGGATAACAAGAATCATTCAGGATTCCCTCATGTAATGGCCAGTACTGATTCATTCAACCCATACATGAATGGCATTATTATTTAACCTTATAAGTAATAGAGAGCCTTTAATATGCTCAACAACCTTCATTTAGTAATGTATCCTTGGAGACTGGACTCGATGCTGCCCTTCCCAAGTCTTAAGCTCCACATTTACCTGAGCCAATATTGGGCGAATTAAGACCGGAAATACAAGTGAAGCCACGGGCGCATTAGGGGCGTGGTCTCCCATGGTCATTATCCCAGCAGCGGCGACCACACGCCCACACACACACCAAAAAACACAGTCAAAGTAGAGGTGGAGAGAGAGAGAGGCCGGGGCTCCAGCTGGACGTAAACACCTTCTGACACTCACTGTTCCAATAATGTTACGGCTCAGCTGATAACCATACGCACACTGGTGTACACATGCACATACGCACACTGGTGTACACATGCACATACGCACACTGGTGTACACATGCACATACGCACACTGGTGCACACATGCACATACGCACACTGGTGTACACATACACATACGCACACTGGTGTACACATGCACATACGCACACTGGTGTACACGTGCACATATACACACTGGTGTACACATGCACATACGCACACTGGTGCACACATGCACATACGCACACTGGTGTACACATACACATACGCACACTGGTGTACACATGCACATACGAAGAACTCAACAAGAGATTCAAAGAAGTGTTCACAGAGGAGACAGAAGGGACTCCAGAAAGACGGAGAGGTGGGGCACACCACCAAGTGCTGGACACAGTGCACACAACCGAGGAAGAAGTGAAGAGGCTTCTGAGTGAGCTAGATACCTCAAAGGCAATGGGGCCAGATAACATCTCCCCATGGGTATTGAGAGAGGGAGCAGAGGCGCTATGTGTACCCCTAACAACAATATTCAATACATCTATCGAAACAGGGAGATTGCCTGAGGCATGGAAGACAGCAAATGTAGTCCCAATCTTTAAAAAAGGAGACAGACATGAAGCATTAAACTACAGACCAGTGTCACTGACATGTATAGTATGCAAAATCATGGAGAAGATTATCAGGAGAAGAGTGGTGGAACACCTAGAAAGGAATGATCTCATCAACAGCAGCCAGCATGGTTTCAGGGACGGGAAATCCTGTGTCACAAACCTACTGGAGTTCTATGACATGGTGACAGCAGTAAGACAAGAGAGAGAGGGGTGGGTGGATTGCATTTTCTTGGACTGCAAGAAGGCGTTTGACACAGTTCCACACAAGAGATTGGTGCAAAAACTGGAGGACCAAGCAGGGATAACAGGGAAGGCACTACAATGGATCAGGGAATACTTGTCAGGAAGACAGCAGCGAGTCATGGTACGTGGCGAGGTGTCAGAGTGGGCACCTGTGACCAGCGGGGTCCCACAGGGGTCAGTCCTAGGACCAGTGCTGTTTCTGGTATTTGTGAACGACATGACGGAAGGAATAGACTCTGAGGTGTCCCTGTTTGCAGATGACGTGAAGTTGATGAGAAGAATACACTCGATCGAAGACCAGGCAGAACTACAAAGGGATCTGGACAGGCTGCAGAACTGGTCCAGCAATTGGCTCCTGGAGTTCAATCCCACCAAGTGCAAAGTCATGAAGATTGGGGAAGGGCAAAGAAGGCCGCAGACGGAGTACAGTCTAGGGGGTCAGAGACTACAAACCTCACTCAAGGAAAAAGATCTTGGGGTGAGTATAACACCAGGCACATCTCCTGAAGCGCACATCAACCAAATAACTGCTGCAGCATATGGGCGCCTAGCAAACCTCAGAACAGCATTCCGACATCTTAATAAGGAATCGTTCAGGACCCTGTACACCGTATACGTTAGGCCCATATTGGAGTATGCGGCACCAGTTTGGAACCCACACCTAGCCAAGCACGTAAAGAAACTAGAGAAAGTGCAAAGGTTTGCAACAAGACTAGTCCCAGAGCTAAGAGGTATGTCCTACGAGGAGAGGTTAAGGGAAATCAACCTGACGACACTGGAGGACAGGAGAGATAGGGGGGACATGATAACGACATACAAAATACTGAGAGGAATTGACAAGGTGGACAAAAACAGGATGTTCCAGAGATTGGACACAGTAACAAGGGGACACAGTTGGAAGCTAAAGACACAGATGAATCACAGGGATGTTAGGAAGTATTTCTTCAGCCACAGAGTAGTCAGTAAGTGGAATAGTTTGGGAAGCGATGTAGTGGAGGCAGGATCCATACATAGCTTTAAGCAGAGGTACGATAAAGCTCACGGCTCAGGGAGAGTGACCTAGTAGCGATCAGTGAAGAGGCGGGGCCAGGAGCTCGGACTCGACCCCCGCAACCTCAACTAGGTGAGTACAACTAGGTGAGTACTGGTGTACACATGCACATATACACACTGGTGTACACATGCACATACGCACACCGAGCATGTCTCCGGAAGCACACATCAATCAGATAACTGTTGCAGCATATGGGCGCCTGGCAAACCTGAGAACAGCATTCCGATACCTTAGTAAGGAATCGTTCAAGACACTGTACACCGTGTATGTCAGGCCCATACTAGAGTATGCAGCACCTGTTTGGAACCCGCACTTGATAAAGCACGTCAAGAAACTAGAGAAAGTACAAAGGTTTGCGACAAGGTTAGTTCCAGAGCTAAGGGGAATGTCCTATGAAGAAAGATTAAGGGAAATCGGCCTGACGACACTGGAGGACAGCAGGGTCAGGGGAGACATGATAACGACATATAAAATACTGCGTGGAATAGACAAGTTGGACAAAGACAGGATGTTCCAGGGAGGGGACACAGAAACAAGAGGCCACAATTAGAAGTTGAAGACACAAATGAGTCAGAGAGATATTAGGAAGTATTTCTTCAGTCATAGAGTTGTAAGGCAGTGGAATAGCCTAGAAAATGACGTAGTGGAGGCAGGAACCATACACAGTTTTAAGACGAGGTTTGATAAAGCTCATGGAGCGGGGAGAGAGAGGGCCCAGTAGCAACCGGTGAAGAGGCGGGGCCAGGAGCTAAGACTCGACCCCTGCAACCACAAATAGGTGAGTACAAATAGGTGAGTACTGGTGTACACATGCACATATACTGGTGTACACATGCACATACACTGGTGTACACATGCACATACGCACACTGGTGTACACATGCACATGCGCACACTGGTGTACACATGCACATACACACATTGGTGTACACATGCACATACACTGGTGTACACATGTATATAGCACACTGGTGTACACATGCACATACGCACACTGGTGTACACATGCACATACGCACACTGGTGTACACATGCACATACGCACACTGGTGTACACATGCACATACGCACACTGGTGTACACATGCACATACGCACACTGGTGTACACATGCACATACGCACACTGGTGTACACATGCACATACGCACACTGGTGTACACATGCACATACGCACACTGGTGTACACATGCATATACACTGGTGTACACATGCACATACGCACACTGGTGTACACATGCATATACGCACACTGGTGTACACATGCACATACGCACATTGGTGTACACATGCACATACGCACATGGCACATGCACATGAAGAGTAACAGTGGAGGTCTTTAAGTGTATACAAGAATTTCTTTGGGGCAGGGGGCAGAGAGCAATGGTAAGCAAGGGGTTTTCGGAGTTTACAAGGAGGAAGAGTGGAGTTCCCCAAGGATCAGTGCTTGAACCACTGCTGTTCCTGGTATACATAAATGACCTGCCAGAGATTACTGAACATTCATATCAGCTATCAAAACTTTTGGGTCCAGTCCCTGGACCCATTATGTACCTCTGTAATTTTTTGACTACCGCCCACACCATGGGTATGAGGTGCATAATAAATATATTAAACTACAACTGCTGCTGATGTGAAATTAATAAGGAAGACAACAATCTAACGACAGGGAAAGGCACCAGGGCGACTTGAACAGACTACAAATGTGGTCAGGAAGGCGGATACTTGGATTCAATCTTAATAAGTATAAAGTAGTGAGATTAGAAGAAGGGGTGAAGTAAGACATTTAATACAAACTGGAAGAGACGCTGCAGACAACGTTTACAATGGCAAGAATTGGAAGTAAGATTCGCACCAAGAATATCACCAGAAGAACATACTAACCACAACTTCAGCGCCATGTACAAAACTGGTTAACCCAAGACCTGATTTCAAGATCCATAACCAGACTTAATTTCACATTAGGCTTATCAATCAAAGAGTATGTGACTAATGCATGACGCCTGCACGTGATCAAGCATTATCAAAAAATTAAAGAAAACCCAGAGTTTGACACTGAGATAGGTACTGGTACTGACGAGAATGGATAACAAGGATAGCCGTAAGGAATTGAGCCTAACAACACAGGAAGAGAGGACAACTAGGAAGGATTAAATTCGAATTTGCCACAGAAGTTCTAGTTTATTGTGCACCCCATATCCATCCTGTGGATGGTAGTGCAAGAGCATATGGATACACAAAAGGCCTAGGAACTAGGCCCCAAAAAGGTTACTAGGAAGGACATTATCATAGCAGACTAAATACTTAGGGGATTAGATAGAGTGAATAGAGTCAGGTTGTTTGAGATGTGGTGAAGTGAAACCTGAACACAAAGGTAACAGCTAAATTCACAAATGGTTCAGAAACGTTACGTAGTATATTTCTTGTCTCAGGTTGATGAGTAAGTAAAATAAACTGAACGAAAGTTAGGGAAGGCAAACACCACTAGTTTCATCAATATATATGACTGGGTCCTGGAGGCCAGGAATCAATAAAGCGTGTTGGTAAGAGGTAAGACTCAACCTCTATGAATACAGAGGTCCGTCAGTTTCGACTTATTCAAACTCTTGGTAAAAACAGGATGTTGCCCAACTAGAGTACTACTATCACGTGATATCCACCATCTACTCGTGGCTCTAGTATTACTATCTCTATCCTCTCGCTTCTTATCATCTGTCTCTCGCCACTATATTTCCTCTCTACATAGATGTCTCTGCATGGGGATCGTAAGGCCTATATTGGCGAAACATTTACTGCAATGTCTTAAACTGTACATAAGTGTCTATATCACACAACTAGGTGAGCACACTTATGTAAGGCAATAGAGATGAGGCAGAACAAAAATGGATTGACTAAATATTTCTTGATTGTAAAATACCATTTGAAAACTGTTCCCCGCAAGAGACTAATTCGCAAACTGAAAGAGCAGGAAGGAATAACTGGACATATATTTCACTGGATCAGGAGAATAATGGTCTGAAAAAGATTTTGAGATGGACGAGCGTGTGATGCACAGTGTCTCAAAAGATTTCGTACTGGGACTCATACTATTCCTGGCATATGTAACAACGTGCGTCACAAGAAAAGTTCTATTGAGAATACATTCCTGGAAAAGATACAAGAGAACTGGAACAGACTGAGTAATGGTCAGACAAGTGGGCATTGGATTTCAACCCCAGTAAGTGGAAAGTTAGGAAAACTTGGGAAGGAACTAGATCAAATAGAGAATACAGACTTGGGGGTAACGGGGACAGAGGCTACAAATCTCAGACAAGCAAAAGGACCTAGGGGTAAGCATAACACCAAGCTTATTACCAGAGGTGCACATCAAATAACCGCTGTGAAGCATGTACTTCTAGCAAACTTAAGAACAACGTTCAGGTACCTTATCAGAGTCCTTTAGGAATCAGTATATGACGTATGCTGGAACTATCAATTCGTATGGAGTATCTCAACATAGACCTCATATCTGAACAAACATATCTATGGGTTAAAGAAAGTCCTGAAACTAAGAGACTAGTTCTGGAGTTAAAGAAGAATGGATCAAAAGACCTGTTAAGGAAGGCTCTAGGAATTACAGCTAACAACACTAGAAAATGTGAGAATCGGGAAAGATATAATGACGTAAAAGTTACTCAAAGGATTCTATAGGTTAGGTAGAAGCACACTGAGAGGAATGGCCCGAGATTGTATTTAAATAGGCAAATAAGATCCAGGATGTAAATTAGTACTTCTTCAGTCTGTGGTTAGTAAGTGGAACGATCTGGATGAGAAAGTGGTGAAAGCAGTTTCCATAAACAATTTTAAAAATACACTCATGCACTTACTCTCCTCCTTTATTTGTACCCGTGTTCTCACTATGAATTGAGTTTCAGTGCTCAGAGGAGAGAATAACTTTCTACTGATTACTCCCCTTCCTAGGAAAGCCTGACTAATACACACTTTAGTGCCATGTCCTGATCATACACCCCATACCCAACCTATGGAGGGTAGTCACATCATGCCTATCCTATGGATGGTAGCCACATCATGCCTATCCTATGGATGGTAGCCACACCATGCCCACCCTATGGATGGTAGTCACATCATGCCTATCCTATGAATGGTAGTCACATCATGCCTATCCTATGGATGGTAGTCACATCATGCCCATCCTATGGATGGTAGTCGCATCATGCCTATCCTATGGATGGTAGTCACATCATGTCTATCCTTTGGATGGTAGTCACATCATGCCTATCCTATGGATGGTAGTCACATCATGCCCATCCTATGGATGGTAGTCGCATCATGCCCATCCTATGGATGGTAGTCACATCATGCCCATCTTATGGATGGTAGTCACATCATGCCCATCCTATGGATGGTAGTCACATCATGCCTATCCTATGGAAGGTGGTCAAAGCATACCCAGAGGCATACAATGGGTCCTGGGACCTATTTTGTTAGCTAAGAAAATTATGATAGTACTGAAATATTTACAAATTTATTAATTCAATAACAACACTAATGAGTTGGTAAACTTGTAAACAGTTTACCTGGAGTTTACCTGGAGAGAGTTCCGGGGGTCAACGCCCCCGCGGCCCGGTCTGTGACTAAATTTTAATATCAATTTATTCCCTAATTTATCACCGGACGAGATTAGATTTTTAGATTTTGCCACCGAAGTGGCTAGTTTATTGTGCACCCCATATCCATCCTCTGGACGGTAGCGCGAGAGCATATGGATACACAAAAGGCCTAGGAACTAGGCCCCAAAGGGTTAACAGGAATACATATGGCTTTATATCTACATATCTATAGTTCACTTATCTGTTACAAGCAAATTTAGGAAATTTGTTTAGTATATCTGGTATCTTATTTTCATTAATAAGATATCTTGACATGTCACATAGGTTATTATACTGTCTGTCTCTGTATTCCTCAATAAGTGGACAATTAAGCACATAGTGTTCAAGAGAGTGACCATATGCCTGATCACATAATTTACATTTAGTTTGATCATCATCTGTGTGTCTCCCAACCTGCCAAAAAATCTTCCTCTAAAACAAAGATATTAACAAGCAAACGACATCCCCCACCCATCTATTTGCAGGGTGAAATCATTAGCTACGTTAAAACTTACAGATATCTTGGTGTAGATGTACCCTTTAACAAATCCACTATACCACAACTAAACAAGAAATGTAAAGCTAGGCTAAATGCTCTCAAAGCTGTTGCTGGCTAAAATCCCAACTATGGTGCTAATGTGAGAATCGTGAGAATGATGTACATAGCCTATGTTACGTCCTTAATTGATTATGCTGCTCCCATGTTGATATTAGCTAGAGAAAGTTCTCTCCGACCCTTGGAGTTAATGCAAAATGAAGCTCTCAGGATTATTCTTGGCTGTCCCAGATCTACAAAAGTTCTTAACATGAGGAAAGAGCTTGGTATTTCTAGTATCAGTGATAGGATTGTTGAAATTAACACTGTACTCGGTATTAGAATGTTGAGAAACGAACCAGACACTGTCACAGTGAATCTTACCAAGTGTCTAGAGGTAAATACACACAGATCTAAATGGATTGTGAAAACGTGCAATTGCATTAAGTTTTATAACCTGCATGAACTGTATCACTGTAGGCAGTTAGTTAGTTTAATATGTTTATTATGCACCCCATACCCATCCAGTGGGCGGTAGTCAAAAGATTACAGAGGTACATAATTGGTCCAGGGACTGGACTCCAAAGTTTTGATAGCTGAGCAAGTTACAGAGGTAATGAATTCACAATTTACAAAGGTAATGAACTCACAAATTACAAAGGTAATGAACTCCGGGTAGGTCTAGTCACAATCATGACAACTGTAGGCAACAAGAGCATTTCACCCCTCCATGGAAGATGTGTTCATTTAATATCACATACCTACAAGTCCCTCCCAAGAAGCTCATTGCTAGTAATCCCTTCCTTAAATCTCTTGTTAGAGCAACTGCTCAAGAAGAAATTTCTCACCTAGCTGGTAGTAATAAGTTATCACAAGTTATATACACTGATGGATCTAAACAGGAGTCTTCTGGCAGGGCTGCATCTGCTCTTATTGCCACCTCCCTAGTTAAGAACGATAATAAATTTGTTGAGTTAGGCATAAGAATTAACAACTGGGCGTCTACACTGCAAACTGAATTGTTTGCAATCCTAATGGCGCTAAAGCTAACCTATGGCACTGAGCTTGACTCTATCATCATTACTGATTCTATGTCATCATTGAAGGCTCTTGGCTCATATAATGACTCCAACAACATGCTCATTGGGGAAGCCAGGTATAGATACTCAAAAATTAGGGACAAAGGAATTAATGTACAATTGCTATGGATCCCATCACACATTGGATTACTCCTTCATGATAAAGTTGATATGTTAGCCAAGAAGAGTATCCAGAAGGAGAATGTAGAATATAACTTTGGTATAACTGTGTCTAGCATTAGGAATAATATTAGGAGAGAAGTAAATAATGAAAATGATTGTTATAGGAATGCAGTTAGAAGCCTGAGTAGATCTATAACCCACTATGATAACATGAACGTAGATAAGTATGTTTATGGAGCAACTTGCAATGTGAACAGACTGACTGATGTTGTAGTGGCCAGGCTTAGGCTTAGGTAAACTCCAGGTTATCCAGCAGAGTAAGCTACCACCAATATTCATTTTGGCTAGTTCATGTAGTATAACGGTTCTGTTCGCAATATCAAATGCAGATTTTAGATCAAGAAAAATGGTAAAACTAGTAGAGGTGTGTGCAGTGAGAAAGGTGGAAATACAGTTCTGCACACTTTTACCTTTCATGAACCCATAGAGGTAGGGGGAAAGTTGGTGTCTGATTCTGTAGTACAGTCTGTTAAGCATCATTCTTTCAAAAGTTTTACAAAGACAACTAGTTAAGGAGATCGGCCTAAATGTATCAGGCTGTTGGGGCTTAGGGATAGGCACAATGAGACTATTGGTCCAGGACGTAACACTTATAATCTGTAAAATCAGTGACTTAAAATCCATGTAACTTTTTTTTGTAACCATTTATTTTTTTCTGGGATATAAAGGCCTCAATTAGGAAGCTCTCAATTTAGCCTATCGGTGTATTATTTTAATGTAATATGTGGAAAATACTGTATATATTTTCCGGAAATACGGTAATTTATAGGCAAATAGATGCCCTATATTGTATTTTTAAAAGAAGTATGTTATCAAAAATGGGAAACCTGCGGCTGGGGAGTGAGTCGCCATCTTGGTTTTGAATTTGTATTAGAAACGTTGGTGAATGGGGAAGAATTTTTCGTGCTCTAGAGGTTAAAATTGTGCTGACACCTCTCAAATAGGAGGCGAAATTGGTGGATATGCATTCCTGCATAACATGAGATATCAGGCGACTGGACAAGACCTCTCCAGGAACCTCAGATAAGCTCTCTAGATTTGTGTGTAATTCTGGCCAGCATTATTTTCATAGATTTAGTTAGAGTGAGGTTTTCTGAGTATGATACACATTAATCTCCAGTCAAATTGGTGAGTGATATTAAGATATATTTTCCTTCTGTTATGTAATTGTGTATATATATAACCATTTATTATTTTTAATATACAGTCCACAAATTTATATATTTACCAGTATTCCTGGTTATACATATTTCATTGGTAATTAATAGGTCCAGAGCAACTTGTGGATATGACAGTGGTAGGTATCGAAGGGGGACATTTTTTGCGACCTAGGTGTCCCAAATTCCTGCTTGTCTAACTGATAAATAATAATTATCTTTGTTCATTTACTGTTATGTAAATAATGATACATCCAAGTAAATGCAATTTTCCACATAATATGTAGGTTGAAAGGTGTCATTTTTTCTCTATTAATAAACACTGAAGCCTATTGATGCCTCATTTTAAGGAAATAGGCTGAGTGGTAAGTGTTTCTCTCCGCTAATAAGTTTACAAACAGTAGGACACATGTATTACGGTGCCCCGTGGCC
This sequence comes from Cherax quadricarinatus, assembly GCF_038502225.1. Taxonomy (NCBI): domain Eukaryota; kingdom Metazoa; phylum Arthropoda; class Malacostraca; order Decapoda; family Parastacidae; genus Cherax; species Cherax quadricarinatus. The sequence goes on from NC_091377.1 coordinate 6,438,992, forward strand.
TGGTAGCAAAAGATCTAGCTTCACACGGTGAGTGTCTGGGTTCGATTCCCGGCGAAGGGGTGGAAACATCGGACGTGTTTCCTTTCACCGGTTGTCTATGTTCACCCACCAGTAAAATGGGTACCTGGGTGTTAGTCGACTGGTGTGGGTCGCATCCTGGGACAAAACTGACCTAATTTGCGGGAAATGCTCAGCATAACAAGCGGCTTTCTATATAGTAGTATATCATTGATGTCAGCTATGGTCTGTATAAGTTGTATCATGTGCCTGGAGTAAACAAAGATGTTATTATTATATATTATTATTATTATATTAATATTTTTCTTATTCCTGTACATTTATATGCGTACTTCCCATGGTAAACTTTCTCCCACTGTTAAGAGAGTCCCACAGTTCTGCCACCAAGGTTTCTGATGCTTACAGTCGCCCTCACCTAATTTATGTATATTAACTCTAACTTACCTCATGGAATATTCCAATTATATAATTTCCGTCTGTATTCTTTGAAATTTCCCTTTCCATGTATAGGATATTTTTGACTTGTTTCTTTGTGAGATATACACCTCTCAGAGTATATACAGGGATATACAACTTTCACTGTATATACACCAAGAGATGTATACCTCAGAGTATATACAGAGATATACAACTTTCACTGTATATACACCAAGAGATGTATACCTCAGAGTATATACAGAGATATACAACTTTCACTGTATATACACCAAGAGATGTATATCTCAGAGTATATACAGAGATATACAACTTTCACTGTATACACACCAAAAGATGTATATCTCAGAGTATATACGTTGAAAGATATATACGTCACCGTGTATGAACGTAAGAGGAACATACAAGGTTAAACACAAGATAAATACTACTGTAGTGAAGGTAACTTCTCCCGGAGCTGTGAACTTAATGAGCAAAGTTCACATATTTACCTCATACTTCAGCCCTGTAAAGTATGTTAATCAAAGCAGCCGCAAAATATACAGTATATATATACACTCCTGGTGGATCGGAGTCTGATCAATCAGGCTGTTACTGCTGGCCGCACGCAAACTGACGTACGAACCACAGCCTGGTTGGTCAGGTACTGACTTTAGGTGTCTGTCCAGGGCTACAGTGATTACAGGAAACTAATGGCGATTGGATACATAAATGCATATTTAAAATATATTGATTCTAACCCCGAGCTATAACGAACCTCATGGTACTGGTACCTAGCTAGTAATGGTACCTAGCTAGTAAGAATATTAGATTCATGTTAGTAGCTCCTAATTAAGTTTTTACCCAACCTCAACCCATTTACCTAACCTCAGCCCATTTGCCCAACTTCAGCCCATTTACCTAACCTCAGCCCATTTACCCAACTTCAGCCCATTTACCCAACCTCAGCCCATTTACCCAACTTCAGCCCATTTACCCAACCTCAGCCCATTTCAAAGGCCTGCCTTAATTTAAATTACAGTATACTATCAACCCAGAGAATGTGACCCACAAAAGTTTACTGATGCTCGTTTACCTATTTGCTATAAAGTAGACAGACAATAATTCTTAGAGAATAAGCCTGGACTGGACTCGCCGGGTATTGCACCTGGGTCCTTCGGTTGTAAACTCAAGGTGCTACCACTGAGCTGCGTATCACTTCCAGTCAAAATAGTTTGAAATTTGTTAGTTGTTTGACTATTTAAAATAAATAGGCACAAATAAATGTAAATTGGTCAATATGTGTGTGTGTATTTACCTATTTATACTTATTTGTGGTTGCAGGGGTCGATTCCCAGCTCCTGGCCCGGCCTCTTCGCTGGTCGCTACTAGGTCCACTCTCTTCCTGCTCCATAAGCTTTATTATATCTCCTGTGTGTGTGTGTGTGTGTGTGTGTGTGTGTGTGTGTGTGTGTGTGTGTGTGTGTGTGTGTGTGTGTGTGTGTGTGTGTGTGTGTGTGTGTGTGTGTGTGTGTGTGTGTGTTAAAACGATATATTTATACAGTCATCAGTGAAGCATTGAAAGTATCTGGGAAATAAATTAGGCAAAAATATTATGCCTGCTACGGGTATTATAGCTTAGGCCTAATCATTAAATTAAACAATGATTTTGTTTGATTTCACTCACTTATTTCCTTAAATTGTACAAAGGTATGAGCAGTGATTCACTCCAAAATAATGTACAAGGTTGCCATAAGTAGAAAAACAATTGACTTTAAAATATCTAATGGTTATAATTATAACCAGGATTTTTAAAGTGGTGGAGGGGTAAGCCAGTGGAAGTCCTCGGTCAGATGACCAAAAGTTCCGTCTGTGTCATCATATGACTAAGACCCACGTCAGGAAATACTTGTCATATTTCCCGACAAACATTATACCTACCTAAGAAGACATTTCTGCATTTGTCTGTAGTTTTCGGGTGAGTTATGGTTTTTAAACGTTTCAGCAAGGAAAGAAGCGTATCCATTGGAAATTTCATGTCTGAGTTCAATGTGTGGTATGTATATCGAACAGAGAATAATGCATGAAGAAGTCAGTAGATGGTATAGTGCCATGAAAAGCATTATTCAAAGAAAGGATGTTAAGGTGCTTTTTATAATTAAATCTTAATAGATATCTGTATATTTCGACCTCACTCTGAGCCCCTCTTCAGCAGACTATAAATGATTTTTTACTCCTCAGAAAAAAATTGATACCGGTCTGTATCATAAGATAATCCGGTCAGTGGTAAGTCCTATGGCAGGGAGAACCATGATGTGCCATGGCATTAGCAACCCCTCTAGTCTCATTCAAGTGCACACACACACACACACACAAATTATGTGAAATAAATAAGGCGAATACAAGCAGACGTAAACCAACAAAGGCTACAAATGGATCTGGGCAGACTGCAGGTCTGGTCTGACAAGTAGCTACAGGAGTTTAAACCCAGTAAGTGCAAAGTTATTACGTATGGGGAAGAGCAAAGAAGACCTCAGATGGAGGGTACGGAGGCTGCATACTTCACGCAAGGAGTAGGACCTTATGGTGAGTATTACACCAAGAATACCGTCTGAGGCCACATCAACCAACTAACTGCCGCAGCAAATGCACGTCTGGTAAATCTAAGACTAGCTTTTAGACATCTAAGTAAGGAGCCATTCATGACACTGTATCTTGTATGCGTCTGGCTCATACTGGAGTATGCAGCATCAGTATGAAACCCACATCTGGTCAAATATGTCAAGAAATTGGAGAAAGTGCAGAGGTTTGCAACGAGATTTCTCCCGAAGCTAAGGGGTATGTCCTATGAAGGGAGGTTAAGGAACTCATCCTGAAGCCACTGGAGGACAAAAGGACTAGGGGTGATATGATACCAATGTACTAAATACTGAGAGGAATTGATAGGGTGAGTAGGGACAGATTATCTCAGAGATGGGATACAGGAATACGAGAGCCTAGCTACATGAAAACTTAGATGAGTCACAGAAACGCTAGGAAGAACTTCTTCAGCCTTAGAGCAGTCAGGAGGTGGGGCGACTTGGAGAATGAAATGGTATAGGCAGGATCTATACATAGCTTTAATAAGAGGTACGTAAAAGCTCTCGAAACCAGGAACTGAGAATCAACCCTTGTAGCCACATACAGGCGAGTACACACACACACACACACACACACGCACACACACACACACACACAGTTTGGAACCCACACCTAGCCAAGCACGTAAAGAAACTAGAGAAAGTGCAAAGGTTTGCAACAAGACTAGTACAGAGAACTTTCACGGCGCGCATAACGGAGATAAAACACCTCAATTATTGGGAGCGCTTGAGGTTCCTAAACCTGTATTCCCTGGAACGCAGGAGGGAGAGATACATGATTATATACACCTGGAAAATCCTAGAGGGACTAGTACCGAACTTGCACACGAAAATCACTCACTACGAAAGCAAAAGACTTGGCAGACGATGCACCATCCCCCCAATGAAAAGCAGGGGTGTCACTAGCACGTTAAGAGACCATACAATAAGTGTCAGGGGCCCGAGACTGTTCAACTGCCTCCCAGCACACATAAGGGGGATTACCAACAGACCCCTGGCAGTCTTCAAGCTGGCACTGGACAAGCACCTAAAGTCGGTTCCTGATCAGCCGGGCTGTGGCTCGTACGTTGGTTTGCGTGCAGCCAGCAGCAACAGCCTGGTTGATCAGGCTCTGATCCACCAGGAGGCGTGGTCACAGACCGGGCCGCGGGGGCGTTGACCCCCGGAACTCTCTCCAGGTAAACTCCAGGTAAACTCCAGAGCTAAGGGGTATGTCCTACGAGGAGAGGTTAAGGGAAATCAACCTGACGACACTGGAGGACAGGAGAGATAGGGGGGACATGATAACGACATACAAAATACTGAGAGGAATTGACAAGATGGACAAAGACAGGAAGTTCCAGAGATGGGACACAGGAACAGGGGGACACAGTTGGAAGTTGAAGACACAGGTGAATCACAGGAATGTTAGGAAGTATTTCTTCAGCCACAGAGTAGTCAGTAAGTAGAACAGTTTGGGAAGCGATGTAGTGGAGGCAGGATCCATACATAGTTTTAAGCAGAGGTATGATAAAGCTCACGGTTCAGGGAGAGTGACCTAGTAGCGACCAGTGAAAAGGCGGGGCCAGGAGCTTGGACTCGACCCCTGCAACCTCAACTAGGTGAGTACAACTAGGTGAGGTGAGTACACACACACACACACACACACACACACACACACACACACACACACACACACACACACACACACACACTTACTGGGTCACAATTGGAAGCTGAAGACTCAGACGAGTCATAAGGATGTTAGGAAGTATTTCTTCAGTCATAGAGTCGTCAGGAAGTGGAATAGCCTAACAAGTGATGTAATGGAGGCAGGAACCATACATAGCTTTAAGACGAGGTATGACAAAGCTCTGGAAGCAGAGAGAGGACCTCGTAGCGATCAGTGAAGAGGCGGGGCCAGGAGCTGTGTCTCGACCCCTGCAACCACAATTAGGTGAGTACACACATACAAGAGCTATGGCTCGACCACTACAACCACAAGTGCTGGACGAGATACACACAACTGAGGAGGAGGTGAAGAAGCTGCTAAATGAACTTGATATCTCAAAGGCGGTGGGACCGGACATTTCTCCCTGGATCCTTAGAGAGGGAGCAGAGATGCTGTGTGTGCTACTAACAACAATTTTCAACACATCCATTGCAACTGGGCAAATACCTGAGGAATGGAAGACGGCAAATGTAGTCCCTATTTTTAAGAAAGGAGACAGACACGAGGCACTAAACTACAGACTAGTGTCACTGACGTGTATAGTATGCAAAGCCATGGAGAAGATTATTAGGAGAGTGGTGAAGCACCTAGAATGGAATAAGCTTATAAACGACAGCCGGCATGGATTCAGGGAAGGAAAATCCTGTGTCACAAACCTACTGGGATTTTATGACAAGGCAACTGCAGTAAGACACGAGAGAGAGGGGTGGGTAGACTACATTTTCTTGAACTGTAAGAAGGCCTTCGACACAGTTCCTCACAAGAGATTAGTGCAAAAGCTAGAGGATCATGCACACATAACAGGAAAGGCACTGCAATGGATCAGAGAATACCTGACAGGAAGGCAACAACGAGTCATTGTACGTGAAGAGGTGTCAGAGTGGGCGCCTGTGACGAGCGGGGTTCCACAGGCTTCAGTCCTAGGACCAGTGCTATTTTTGGTATATGTGAATGACATGACGGAAGATGTAGACTCAGAAGTGTCCCTGTTTACAGATGATGTGAAGCTAAATTGGATGAGGATCAGGCAGGACTACGAAGAGACCTGGACAGGCTGCAAGCCTGGTCCAACAACTGGCTCCTTGAATTTAACCCCGTCAAATGTAAAGTCATGAAGATCAGGGAAGGGCAAAGAAGACCGCAGACAGAATATGGGCTAGGTGTTCGAAGACTGCAAACCTCGCTCAAGAAGAAAGATCTTGGGGTGAGTATAACACCGAGCACGTCTCCGGAAGCACACAACCAGATAACTGCTGCAGCATATGGGCGCCTGGCAAACATGAGAATTGCGTTCCGATACCTCAGTAAGGAATCGTGTTCGTCAGGCCTATATTAGTGTATGCAGCACCAGTTTGGAACCCACACCTGGTCAAATACGTCAAAAAATTAGAGAAAGTGCAAAGGTTTGCAACAAGTTTAGTTCCAGAGCTAAGGGGAATGTCCTACGAAGAAAGATTAAGGGGAAATCGGCCTGACGACACTGGAGAACATGAGGGTCAGGGAAGACATGATAACAATATACAAATTACTGCGAAGAATTGACGAGGTGGACAGACAGGATGTTCCAGAGACGGGATATAGAAATAAGGGGTCACAAATGGAAATTAAAGGCTCAGATGAGTCAAAGAGATGTTAGGAAGCATTTTTTTAGTCATAGAATTGTCAGAAAGTGGAATAGTCTAGCAAGAGACTTAGTGGAAACAGGAGCCATATATATATATATATATATATATATATATATATATATATATATATACATACACATATATATATATATATATATATATATATATATATATATATATATATATATATATATATATATATATATATATATATATATATATATATATATATATATACGTATATAGTTCCTTGATAATGTGAGTAGTCACGAAAGCGCTTGGAATTTCTCTATTCTTTCAGAGTGGTTGTTTTGCATATTCTGAAATCACCTGTTTACTGTGATCTTATTGCATATATATATATATATATATATATATATATATATATATATATATATATATATATATATATATATATATATATATATATATATATATATATATATATATATATATATATATATATATATATATATATATATATATATATATATATATATATATATATATATACATATATATAATATATATATATATATATATATATATATATATATATATATATATATATATATATATATATATATATATATATATATATATATATATTTATATATATATATATAATATATATATATATATATATATATATATATATATATATATATGTGTGTGTGTGTGTGTGTGTGTGTGTGTGTGTGTGTGTGTGTGTGTGTGTGTGTGTGTGTGTGTGTGTGTGTGTGTGTGTGTGTGTGTGTGTGTGTAAGTAAGTAAGTAAGTAAGTTTATTCAGGTATACACAAATACAGTTACATAGAATTATCATACATAGCAGCATATGTGTAGAGAACCTGGGATAACCCAAAAAAGTCAGACAGAGTGACTTATTTCCATTGGGGTCCTTTTACCTTATTATTATAATATAAAGGTTATAATATTTTCTTATTATTCTACAATGAAGATAACATCTTATTATCATACTAAAAAGACTATCTACTACACCAAGGTCATTAAGATTACAATACGAGGGGTCATTACTAGTAAAATTTACACGTATGTTAGCTAAAAAATAGAAAATCATTCCCCTCCCTTTCTGTAGCTACATTCATCAGACACCTTTTGGCACTCTTCTTGAACTGGTTCATGCTATGACTGGCTTTGACATGTGCGGGTAGTCTGTTCCATTCCTTTAATGCTGTACAATAAAAGGTGTTTGAAGCCTGTCCAATGACTGTGGGTACTACAAAGTTGTGCTCTCTCCCCCTAGTACTATGATTGCTTTGGTTCCCAACCTTGACAAAATTGACAGCAAGATATTCTGGACATTGTTTGTAAGCAATTTTATAAACATGATTTAGCTTCAGTTGTTTTACTCTGTCTTCAACATTCAGCATATCCAACTGCTGTAATTCATCCTGGCCTACATGTTCTCTTGGTCCCAGCCCCAGGATGAATCTTACGATTTTGTTCTGGGTGATTTGCAGTCTATCTTTCAGTTTTTTGTCAAGGCAGAGTACCAAGAAGAGCAAGCGTAATCCATATGGCATTGTATAAGGGCTAGACATAGGGTCCTGCGAGCCTCAGTAGGTAGACTCTGTGCTTGTCTATACAGGAACTTCAGTCTGGCATTCGCTTTCTTTACTACACTGTTCCCTATCAATTCTCCTGACATGCATGGGTCAAAGGGGATTCCCAAATATTTTACTGATGAAACCAAAGTGATGGGCTCCCCATTACATTGAACATTAAAATTATTTACCCTTCTCAGTTTATGTTTCGTGCCAAAGAGAACGGCTTCAGTTTTCCCTAGGTGTAATGATAGTTTGTTGTCTACTAACCATTTGCTGCAGGACTCCAGTTCCAGTGTTAAAACATTAGCAATATCTTGTGGGTCTTTACCTGACACTAACAGAGCACTGTCATCTGCATACAGTAGGAGTTTGCACTTGACACTGATAGGCATATCATTGACATAACATAACAATAATAAGGGACCCAGAATACTGTGTGTGTGTGTATACAAGACATGCATACACCATTAACCTCAAATTCCCGCAGTCTGTGATGAAACTGGTTTTTGTGCTCAACTGTTCATGAGCATTTCACTACCCTTGTCAGTTATCCACTCTTGGTACCACAGTAGCTCGAAACTTGTCTTCGGCGAACACGAAACCGATTCACATGAATGTGTCCAGTAGGGTGACCCTCTTGCCCTCTTATTTGTTTAGTCGTCAAAAAGGTCACCGACGACCTAAGCAGTGAGCTCAACACCTGGTTCTTGGACGAGGGCATGTAAATATGTACTACAGTCACAGTTAGAGGGCCATTGGGATTATTAAAGATTATTAAAGAGCAGGGAGAGAATCTGGGCCCTGCCCCTCGAAATGTGAACTAGTGTCTCCAGCCAATGAAGCAAGTCACAGCTACCCTGCAAGGAGAAAAAGTCATTAATATCACTGACTGCACTTTCCCTGCGCTCCACTTGGGTCCACTGCCGTCAGCGAGATTCTGGGGAAAAAATATTGACTTCAAAAGAATGTTAAACCAGGGCTGGAAACATCGATGTCCGTGAGGTGTGTCTTGCTTGGTTGGTAGCGGCCTCAGCTCACACTGAGGGTACGGGATCGATCCCTGGCACGGGTGAAACGTTGAGCATGCTTCCTTACACACAGATTATTGTGGGTCGCATCCCGGGAGAGAAGGCAGACGGTCCCCGATGACACTGACTTTCAAAATCTTATCTTGTGCCTTCTACTTTATCTCCTCTCCAGATGTCTCTTTCTCTCTATCCACTGCCAGCCATAAACTGAATGAGTATGACACTCTTCTAAAGTCCTGGCCAAAAAAGGTCAAAAGTTTTTCCTTGAACGAATCACTTGAGGGGCAAATCGCACTTCCAGTCAGTATAGGCAGACTGAGCATCCGAACAGCCTCTAAGATTGCTTTGCCAACTTTCTTGTCCTCTTATGGATTCAACGAACTGGTAAACGAAATTCTATCAGAACATTTACGTAATTTGGCGAAGATCAATGAATCCAGGCACACTTGTGGCACCAGAATTTTGAATATTCTTTAAACTCTGGCACACAAAAACAGTCCAATTGTAACTGATTTTCTCAGCTATGCTAGAGGGTGCAAGCTCCAAATAATGAGAGGGTTCGCTTTTTAGTTGTGAGTGCACATAACTCGGTTGAATTTCCCCTAAGAGTTTCCACCTTGATGATTGACACACATCTTTACCCACAGACCCTTTGCTACCCCCAGTCTCATTGAGTACTAGAATATTTATGGCAGAGTGGTAGCTAACCAATATGGTCTACATGATCTGAACTTGGCAAGTTCCAAAGGATGGCATGTTAAACGCAATGCAGTCAACTAGATCATCATAGCCAACGCCCAGCTGAGAGAGAGCTTCTATATTTATTAGTCAGCAGCCCAGATATGCCTGCCAGCTTCCCAGATGGGATCACATTATATATCAGGAAGAGTGACAGACAGATGGCATGAGACACTATATATATATATATATATATATATATATATATATATATATATATATATATATATATATATATATATATATATATATATATATATATATATATATGCGTACAAACATATGTGAAGGATACCTGAAGGATGTTTCCGGGTTCTCGGGGGTCAACACTCTCGGTGGGGTCCCAGACCAGGCTTCCTGGTGGATCAAGGTCTGTTCATATAGACTGTTACTGCTGGCTGCACGCAAACCAACGTATGCCCCCGCAATGCCCCGGCATGATAGTGGCTTTCATTGTACTTAACAAATCAAAATTGTAATCACACATTTTAAACATTGCAAAGAAATAAATAAATCTTTAAGCTTTGGTTAATATGGAGTTTAGGTCCTAGTCAGAACTTAAGCATTATACTGTTATGTAAAATGTAATCATGTTATGTTCACTTTGGTAACGATTACTATTTCTTGTGGAAGTTTTTATTTTGGGAAATATTAGCAAAAATAATACATTTTGGTACAAAAGGCCACATCCCCCCAATGAAAAGCAGGGGTGTCACTAGCACGTTAAGAGACCATACAATAAGTGTCAGGGGCCCGAGACTGTTTAACTGCCTCCCAGCATACATAAGGGGGATTACCAACAGACCCCTGGCAGTCTTCAAGCTGGCACTGGACCCCTGGCAGTCTTCAAGCTGGCACTGGACAAGCACCTAAAGTCGGTTCCTGACCAGCCGGGCTGTGGCTCGTACGTTGGTTTGCGTGCAGCCAGCAGCAACAGCCTGGTTGATCAGGCTCTGATCCGCCAGGAGGCCTGGTCACAGACCGGGCCGCGGGGGCGTTGACCCCCGGAACTCTCTCCAGGTAAACTCCAGGTATCGAATCATGTAACATGTCTGGCCAGTCCCAACACGTAAACAATGACTCATCAAATGTATACCTGTACTATACCTGGAGAGGATTTCGGGGGTTAACGCCCCCGCGCCCCGGCCTGTGCCCAGGCTTCGCGGTGGATCAGGGCCTGATCAACCAGGCTGTTACTGATGACAGCACACAAGCCGCCGTGTAAATAAAGACGCACCATTCCCTTATCTACCGTTGGCGGAGTAAGAAAGTTCACATACGACAGCTTATATGAGACAGGGTTACTTTAGATTTCCATAAGTAAGGCAACTTGTCTTACCATGTCCACAAAATAAACCCACCTAACATTGAGCACTTAAAGAAGAAATGATCTTAACTTAGACCTCAGTAGTTACCATATTTCTGGCAGGAGAACGGCCGAGTATAGCTATATTTAGGCACAAGGACAATACAGTACATGAATGGAATTTATAGAGCCAATTATCCTGTCTGTTACAGGTGTCTGAACTGTGAGAGATCTTCCTAGTCTTTGAGTACCATTCTTCACCATTACAGAAGTTCATTCCAGTATAAAAGTATAAGTCGTATATTATAATTAGTGTGTTGCTATGTTAAATCATCTGATAATGGAAGTAAATATATATTCTGGCAAGAACAGTGTAAGGAATAGAGGAAGTTAAAATTGAAGTATTAAATTATTAAAATTTAAACGGTATTTATGTATGAACTTAAAAAGGAGTGATAAATTTATTATTTATGGAGAACGAAAAGAAATAGTGGGAAAAAAAACTATTGGTGAGGGTTTTGTAGAAGAGTTAAGAGTGACTGTGTGAGTAAGAGACCGACCAAACATGGCTTCAAGCAGAAGGAAACAGGATGAGAAGAACCTGAAAACTTTGCGTGAATTGGGTTCCCAAGTCGCTAATAGAACATGTTTCGACTGCCACCAGAGAGGGACGACCTACATCAACATGACTGTCGGGTCCTTCGTATGCACCTCCTGCTCTGGCATCCTGTAAGTAGGTTAAAGTAGCAGCAGCCTCGATTCCTGGCTCATACTGCGACTTTTCCAGCCTTTGAATACCTGTTATTTTGACAAGTTTTCTGTATATATGGTGACTGTGGGAATTATATTTTCAGAGCACGTGTTTAGCATGAATGTCGCTGGCTGTAGGGTGAAAATCATGTTCATGTGCCCATTGAGGACGACTCTATACAGGGAGACAATGTGGGATATTTTTAAGAAAAAAAATCAAGCAATAATATTAAAAGAATTTTTGTTTTGGTACAGGAAATATATCTTTTTTTTTACTCCCAACACTTCCAGGAGAGAAATAGCATCATGGGATCACAGTCTAGCCTATCATGTCTGTTGCAGATATTATATGTGGGTCATAATGCTAAAGGAGGATTCCGATGAAAATAAAAGTGTATTACTTGGCATTGTTGGGTTTTCTAGGGTTAATAACCTCCAGGGGTCGGGAAGCCACATGGACGTCTTCGTGTTACTCGACGAGGTATAGATAGGGGTAAACTACTACTGTGGTTGACACTTCATGTTGGGTCCAGTGGTTTGGATGTAGGTCGTTCACCTCGAATGCTCTGAATATTAGTCGCTCGTCTTTTGTACTTTGAGTATAGGTAGTTCGCCTTGTATGCTTCGAATGTAGTCCACTCGTCGTATGCACTTTCAGTGTATATAGTTCGTCTTATGTGCTTTGAATGTAGGATGTTCATCATACATACTTTGAATGTTGGTCATATGTTGAACATGCTGTGAGCAGCATGTAAAGCAGCACAAATGTTCTAAATGAAGAGTGTTCATCTGAAGTGCTTTGAATGTAGGTCATTGGTTTTCCATACTTTGAATGTAGGTAGTTCTTTATAAGAGTTTCGAACCTTGGATGTTCATGCGTGCTTTAAAGACAGTGTTCATTGTATGTGCTTATAATGAAGGTCAATCATTGTACATATTCTGAATATAGCTGTTGTTGGGGTTGTTAATTAAGGGCCACTGCAACGCTAGCCATATTGATCCCCATCACCCAGCTCCCAGGGAATAGGGAGTTCTCCATTACAGAAGGATAATAAGAACTGTTCAGATTTTTAACCTGGAGGGTTAGCCACCCAGGATAACCCAGGAAAGTCAGTGTGTCATTGAGGACTGTCTGTCGTATTTCCATTGGGGTCATTAATCTTGTCCCCCAGGATGTGATCCACATCAGTTGACTAGCACCCAGGTACCTACTTAATGCTAGGTGTACAGGGACAACAGGTGTAAGGAAACATGCCTAATGTTTCCACCCATGCCTGGGATTGAACCACAAACACTTAAGTGTGTGAGGCAAGTGTGTTGCCAACTGAGCCACGGGACACCGAGGCATGGTATCCCCTGTAGATGGTATACTATTGAAATAGAGTTGATTTTGGTTAGTTTCAGAACTGGAAGTTTCTTGAAATTGGGCTCAAAGAATTGGAAATACGTATTTTTTATTTTTGCCAATTTTCCTGAGGATGGGTAAGGCCCTCCTACACTGCTTGCTCTATTTTATTGGTTTTTAGTAGGCTTGATTCAATTGTTGGGATGCCATAAACCATGACCAATAATTCCATATTATTTTAATGTGAGAAATAGTTTACATCTTTGATTTATGTAATTATGAATTTAAAATGGAAGGAAAGTGCAATATAGGAAAGGTTTAGGGACATGATAAGTGAACAGAAGAAGCATTGTTTTAGTGCTTGGAATGTCTATGTTGTTTTGAATTGTTGGCCAAATACAGTGAACCCCCGCTTTACGATCACCTCCCAATGTGACCAATTATATAAGTGTATTTATGTAAGTGCGTTTGTACGTGTATGTTTGGGGGTCTGAAATGGACTAATCTAATTCACAACATTCCTTATGAGAACAAATTCGTTCAGTACTGGCACCTGAACATACTTCTGGAATGAAATAATATCGTAAACCGGGGGTCCACTGTAATTGACTTCTGTGGATATTGTAGGTTAGTTGAACTTGGTTAGTTCTAATAATTGAATGGGCAGTTTCTTATACAGAGACTCCCCTACATACGAACATTTGTGTTGTGAACTTTCTATAATACAAACAATTTGCGAGAAGCACCGAGATGTAAACAATACATGGTAGGTTACTCTAGTGGCATCATTCATACATGTGCATGTGGTCTCTCTCCACAAATTAAGTGTTATTTGTGATTATTATACCCCAATATGTCTGGTGTTCAGCACAAAAGCAGTGGGGATACAGACCGTCACAATGGCAACAAAAGTGGACATAGCAATGCATTTTTGTATTTTTTCTGTGTTCATGTGTATGTTTAAACTATGTATACTTCTAAGTTACTCTATGTTCATACATAAGTATAATACACTACTGTACAATACTGTATTTGTACATACATGTATGTAAGTTGGACTTACAAACATATGGACTTACGAATGACCGCTTGGAACTGAACCTTTTCGAAAGTAGGGGAGAGACTGTAGTCACTCAATAGAATGAAAACAGGCTAGTGAACTAATTAAGAATTTGGTCGAATGGAGCATTGGAACTGGCATAATAGGACTCATTTTGGACAAAATCGCCAGTGAGTAAATTGCGCTGAGACCACTAAATTTTGTGCCTGCTTAATTCCATAAGTTTCCAGTCAGATTTCGAACTTATGGGTTTATTTCTTTCAGAAAAAAAGACTACCATTTCAGAATAACTAATATTTTTGTTTTAAGTGGACACGGCAATATTAATTTCAGGGGTCTGGACAATGGAAGGTTTATTAACTTGTATCTAAATTTAGGTTCAAATATTTTTTTCCTAAAACTTTAGTTTTATCTCCATAGAATTTATCAATTCTGAGTACATACTGTGCCAAACCCAGATATCTGAGTTTGCAAGAAATTGGATTCCAAGATTTCAGTGTTGTACCGTACCTCTATCTAAAGCTTTTTAGAAGAAAAGTATGGTGCCAATCATTGGGTTATTAACCTTTAATAATCCAATAAACTCAGTGCACAAATAACCTGCACATAGGAGAGAGAAAAGTTTACGATGACTTGTACTACTACTACTATGACTGGAGTTTACCTGGAGTTACCTGGAGAGAGTTCCGGGGGTCAACGCCCCCGCGGCCCGGTCTGAGACCAGGCCTCCTGGTGGATCAGAGCCTGATCAACCAGGCTGTTGCTGCTGGCTGCACGCAAACCAACATACGAGCCACAGCCCGGCTGATCCGGAACTGACTTTAGGTGCTTGTCCAGTGCCAGCTTGAAGACTGCCAGGGGTCTGTTGGTAATCCCCCTTATGTGTGCTGGGAGGCAGTTGAACAGTCTCGGGCCCCTGACACTTATTGTATGGTCTCTTAACGTGCTAGTGACACCCCTGCTTTTCATTGGGGGGATGGTGCATCGTCTGCCAAGTCTTTTGCTTTCGTAATGAGTGATTTTCGTATGCAAGTTCGGTACTAGTCCCTCTAGGATTTTCCAGGTGTATATAATCATGTATCTCTCCCTCCTGCATTCCAGGGAATACAGGTTTAGGAACCTCAAGCGCTCCCAATAATTGAGGTGTTTTATCTCCGTTATGCGCGCCGTGAAAGTTCTCTGTACATTTTCTAGGTCGGCACTTCACCTGCCTTGAAAGGTGCTGTTAGTGTGCAGCAATATTCCAGCCTAGATAGAACAAGTGACCTGAAGAGTGTCATCATGGGCTTGGCCTCCCTAGTTTTGAAGGTTCTCATTATCCATCCTGTCATTTTTCTAGCAGATGCGATTGATACAATGTTATGGTCCTTGAAGGTGAGATCCTCCGACATGATCACTCCCAGGTCTTTGACGTTGGTGTTTCGCTCTATTTTGTGGCCAGAATTTGTTTTGTACTCTGATGAAGATTTAATTTCCTCATGTTTACCATATCTGAGTAATTGAAATTTCTCATCGTTGAACTTCATATTGTTTTCTGCAGCCCACTGAAAGATTTGGTTGATGTCTGCCTGGAGCTTTGCAGTGTCTGCAATGGAAGACACTGTCATGCAGATTCGGGTGTCATCTGCAAAGGAAGACACGGTGCTGTGGCTGACATCCTTGTCTATGTCGGATATAAGGATGAGGAACAAGATGGGAGCGAGTACTGTGCCTTGTGGAACAGAGCTTTTCACCGTAGCTGCCTCGGACTTTACTCTGTTGACAACTACTCTCTGTGTTCTGTTAGTGAGGAAATTATAGATCCATCGACCGACTTTTCCTGTTATTCCTTTAGCACGCATTTTGTGCGCTATTACGCCATGGTCACACTTGTCGAAGGCTTTTGCAAAGTCTGTATATATTACATCTGCATTCTTTTTGTCTTCTAGTGCATTTAGGACCTTGTCGTAGTGGTCCAATAGTTGAGACAGACAGGAGCGACCTGTTCTAAACCCATGTTGCCCTGGGTTGTGTAACTGATGGGTTTCTAGATGCGTGGTGATCTTGCTTCTTAGGACCCTTTCAAAGATTTTTATGATATGGGATGTTAGTGCTATTGGTCTGTAGTTCTTTGCTGTTGCTTTACTGCCCCCTTTGTGGAGTGGGGCTATGTCTGTTGTTTTTAGTAACTGTGGGACGACCCCCGTGTCCATGCTCCCTCTCCATAGGATGGTAAAAGCTCGTGATAGGGGCTTCTTGCAGTTCTTGATGAACACAGAGTTCCACGAGTCTGGCCCTGGGGCAGAGTGCATGGGCATGTCATTTATCGCCTGTTCGAAGTCATTTGGCGTCAGGATAACATCGGATAGGCTTGTGTTAATCAAATTTTGTGGCTCTCTCATAAAAAATTCATTTTGATCTTCGACTCTCAGTCTGGTTAGCGGCTTGCTAAAAACTGAGTCATATTGGGACTTGAGTAGCTCACTCATTTCCTTGCTGTCATCTGTGTAGGACCCATCTTGTTTAAGTAGGGGCCCAATACTGGACGTTGTTCTCGATTTTGATTTGGCATAGGAGAAGAAATACTTTGGGTTTCTTTCGATTTCATTTATGGCTTTTAGTTCTTCCCGCGATTCCTGACTCCTAAAGGATTCTTTTAGCTTAAGTTCGATGCTTGCTATTTCTCTGACCAGTGTCTCCCTACGCATTTCAGATATATTGACCTCTTTTAGCCGCTCTGTTATTCTTTTCCGTCGCCTGTAAAGGGAGCGCCTGTCTCTTTCTGTTTTACATCTACTCCTCCTTTTTCTTAGAGGAATAAGCCTTGTGCATACATCGAGTGCCACCGAGTTAATCTGTTCTAGGCATAAGTTGGGGTCTGTGTTGCTTAGTATATCTTCCCAGCTTATATCGGTTAGGACTTGGTTTACTTGGTCCCACTTTATGTTTTTGTTATTGAAGTTGAATTTGGTGAATGCTCCCTCGTGACTAATCTCATTATGTCGGTCTGGGGCTCCGCGCATACATGACTGAACCTCAATTATGTTGTGATCTGAGTATATTGTTTTTGATATGGTGATATTTCTTATCAGATCATCATTGTTAGTGAAGATGAGGTCTAGTGTATTCTCCAGTCTAGTAGGCTCTATTATTTGCTGGTTTAAATTGAATTTTGTGCAGAGATTTAAAAGCTCGCGTGAGTGTGAGTTTTCATCAGAGCTGCCTCCTGGTGTTATTACTGCAACAATATTATTTGCTATATTCCTCCATTTTAGGTGCCTTAAGTTGAAATCCCCCAGGAGCAAGATGTTGGGTGCAGGAGCTGGAAGGTTTTCCAGACAGTGGTCAATTTTTAACAGCTGTTCCTGGAATTGCTGGGATGTTGCATCCGGAGGCTTGTAGACTATCACAATGACTAGGTTTTGGTTCTCGACCTTTACTGCTAAAACTTCCACTACATCATTTGAGGCATTTAGCAGTTCTGTGCAAACAAGTGACTCTGCAATGTACAGGCCAACCCCCCCCTTTTGCCTGTTCACTCTGTCACATCTGTATAGGTTGTAACCTGGGATCCATATTTCGTTGTCCAAGTGATCCTTTATGTGGGTCTCAGTGAAAGCCGCGAACATTGCCTTTGCCTCTGCAAGCAGTCCACGGATGAAAGGTATTTTGTTGTTTGTTGCTGGCTTTAGACCCTGTATATTTGCAAAGAAGAATGTTATCGGACTGGTGGTATTGTTGGTACTGGGGGGGGATTTTTTTCCCGGCATTAGTATCTGTATCTGTTGGTTTGGAGTGGAGGCCATCGACTGTGGTTCCACTCCAGGAATGACTGGATTTGGTGTACTACCACTCCATTTCTACTATTATTGCTACTATGAGCCTGGCCCATGGCCGGGCTCAGAGAGTAGATAAACTCTCGAAACTCTTCAGAGGTATATCAAAGGTAAGGTACCATTTATATTGCCTTCCTTCACCCTTCACTCCCCTTTCTCTCTTGTGCCACTAAGTAACAACTATCCATACTTTCTGCCACTTCTACCACTACTTCCACTACCAGTTTTAGTACTACCATTACTTCTTTTTCTTCCTCTCTTGGTCCCATCCTTGCCCCCACCTTGCCTATTTATACTGGCTCCTTCACTCTTTTGTGTTAGTGTGACTTTGTAAATTATCTAGTCAGACCGAAACATTGTCGTAAGCTTTTCTCTCTCTTGCATGCAGGTTATTTGTGTATTGTTCCATTCATGGTATTGTGCCTTTTTGTTCTTCAATAAAGTCAAGGTAGTTAGGTAAGACACATATGCAACAGTTAGGTATCTTTATTTCGAAACGTTTCGCCTACACAGTAGGCTACTTCAGTCGAGTACAGAAAAGTTGATAGAAGCAGAAGAGACTTGAAGACGATGTAATCAGTCCATCACCCTTAAAGTTTTGAGGTGGTCAGTCTCTCAGTCTGGAGAAGAGGGACTGACCACCTCAAAACTTTAAGGGTGATGGACTGATTACATCGTCTTCAAGTCTCTTCTGCTTCTATCAACTTTTCTGTACTCGGCTGAAGAAGCCTACTGTGTAGGCGAAACGTTTCGAAATAAAGATACCTAACTGTTGCATATGTGTCTTACCTAACAATCTGTCGGTATTTTATACCATTTTAATGTTCAAAGTCAAGGTACTGTGTATATACAGAACTACAGTACAGTACTGTACAGAACAGTACAGTACTGTACAGAACAGTACAGTACTGTACAGAACAGTACAGTACTGTACAGAACAGTACAGTACTGTACAGAACAGTACAGTACTGTACAGAACAGTACAGTACTGTACAGAACAGTACAGTACTGTACAGAACAGTCCAGTACTGTACAGAACAATACAGTACTGTACAGAACAGTACAGTACTGTACAGAACAGTACAGTACTGTACAGAGCAATACAGTACTGTACAGAACAGTACAGTACTGTACAGAACAGTACAGTACAGTACTGTACAGAACAGTACAGTACTGTACAGAACAGTACAGTACTGTACAGAACAATACAGTACTGTACAGAACAATACAGTACTGTACAGAACAATACAGTACTGTACAGAACAATACAGTACTGTACAGAACAATACAGTACTGTACAGAACAGTACAGTACTGTACAGAACAATACAGTACTGTACAGAACAATACAGTACTGTACAGAACAATACAGTACTGTACAGAACAATACAGTACTGTACAGAACAATACAGTACTCCTAGATTAACTGTGGCAGCATTGTAAGGAGACTTTCTTGTACATTTTGTTTTATCCAGAGACCAAACTAGGTCCTTTCAAATGTGAGCTGGGCACTCTCTTACCATGGCCTATTGCTGCTGTCTCCCATTTCCATTATATGGCACATATTTAACTTAAATTCCATCATTGAATTGTTCCATTTTTTTAATCTGTTCATGTCTTAGAGGGACTTAGTTTTTTTTATTGCAGTATAGTATGTATGATATATATATTTTACATATGGTCTTTGCATTGTTTGCAGACATGATCATTAAGTTTTTCTTATGGCAAGTCACTAATAGAGGTTGACCATCACTAATCCAGAATCATTGGGATCTGTAGGGTGCCAGATTAGTGATTTTGCCAGATTACGGAGTGGTTAGGTTAGAATACACTTTAACCCATTGGCGATATTTACGCATCTGCGATTTCACCCACTTTATGACCTAATTTTGTCCAATTCCATTGTTCTAGCCTACCAAACTCATGGCTATTTCTTTAGTATTCCTTTTATTCTGTCAATTGAGTACAAGAAACTGCCCATTTACCTATTTCAGGTACCCAATAAAGTGGTCAGAAATCAGTAATTTGGCCAATGTCACACACATTTCAAGAAATGCCAGTTTCAAAATAGGGTCCAGAATAAACAGTGCAAACATTCTTAGCATTAAAATAACATTTCCTCTGTTTATTAGTCACATTTCCAGGCCCCTCTTATATTATGCTTGCTATCCATTTTGAATTTTTATTCACACAAAAAATAGAAGCTTTACTGTTATGCAGACTACTGCATTATTGTAATAATCAGGGCCAGATTAAGAAGTCTCCGGGCCCTAGGCTATTCAGATTGGCGGGGCCCCTTTGAGTTACGGGTAAGCGAAGCGACCCCTTCCAGCTTGGGGGGAGGGCGGTGTGAGCCTGTTTAAGGTCTAATTAAATACATTCTGGCTATTTAGATTAAATTTAATAGGGAAAGTACATCAAGACAACCAAAGCCATTTACCAACAGCCATTATAACCATCTTGTTAAATCATGCATTTTAAAGAGAATAAACTCAAGACAACATAGTATTACTAGATTAGGCTATTAAAGTAGTGACATCATGTACCTATTATATTCAGCATAACCACTACAGCACTATTATTCCCTTTATAAATCACTGACCATTATTGTGATCATTGCATCATGCATAAGACTATCAAATCATATAAACTCAAGAAAGTAAAGAATTGTTTATATTCACAGGCACTTCTTAAATAAACTTTTTTTCTGGATTTCATATTGGCAAAATCATCAATTATATTCTGAAAATCAATATTTCTTGTTAGATCAGACTCAATGGTCAACAAGGCTAGGTTACACAATTTGTCTTGGCTCATTGTTGAACGGAGCTGGTTTTTCACTCTTTTCAAAACAGAAAATGAACGTTCTCCTTCACAGTTAGTAGCTGGAAGTGTTAGGTAAAGGCGATACACTATGTCAACATTAGGGAAGGTTTCTGAGATACCTGCATTTCTTAAATGTTTCAAAGCAGCTGAGGGAGCACATTTTTCAGGCAGAGCTTTAATCTGATTCATATACCCAGAAAAATTAACTATTTCTTCAACAAATGTGTCCTGAACATCTGCTGAAAGGTGTTGTTGCAACTTTAATGCAGCTTCTCTCAATTCTGCATCTGGCATAGTAGTAGTTTTGAACAGAAATCCAAACTTGTCATTGAGATTCTGGTAGATTTCTTTTCTTTTCACCAATTCTGTAATCACTGAATCCAGAATGACGAAGTATGTAGCTGTCTTACATTTCTGCCTTGGTAGCAACACAATTTCATTGTCTGGCTCTTCAAAATTGCGTTTCCTCTTCCTTGACCGCTGATGATCAGCCCCGTAACTGTAGTCTTTCACCAGCAGTTTAGCTTTCTCTTCAAACATTTCAAAAGCTTCATCATTGCGAAGTGAACTTACAAATTCCACTAAGCCTGCATAGAGGTTAGCACAAGTAGCCATTTCAATTTAAATTTTCTGAAGTGTCTTGTTTGTGGCATTTAACCGTTCCAGTATACAGTCCCAAAGCACACACAGTAAGGCCAATTCAAAATCTTCCAATTTTGATGCTAAGCTGGCTGCTTCGCTTCTTGTAGTTGCTGTCTGGTCTTCATCCTCTGCTATTTGGATCAAAGCAGAACGTATTTCAGCAAAGCTGTCTTTCAAAGTATGTGTTGCATCATGCTGCGCTGACCACCTTGTTGTTGATAATGATTTGATGACATCTCCATGAATGGTTGACTTGAGTATACTCCACCGATGCATTGAAGCAGAGAGAAAATTAAAGAGTGCTTGTAAAAGTCCAAAAAATGAAACTGCAGCGACACAACACTCCACAGCACATGACCCAACAAGATTAAGAGAATGTGCTGAGCAGTGCACATATTCAGCAAGTGGGTTGATTTGCTTGATACGGGCTTGCAATCCATTATATTTACCCGACATGTTACTTGCATTGTCGTAGCTCAGGCCACGGCAATCCATAATAGAGAGATCATGTTCAAGCAGAGTATCCAGTACTACATTCATCATTGTTTCTCCATCATGGCCTGCAAGAGGAATGAATTTTATAAAGCGCTCTACAGGCTTACCACTGGAGTCGACAAAGCGAACAATGAATGTCAATTGATCTGTATGTGAAATATCTGGTGTTGAATCTACACTTATTGCAAAGTATTTTGCAGTTTTCACAGCTGCTATGATGTTATTGAGGACCTTCTTAGTCATCAGTTCAATAAATTCATTGCATATAGTAGATGACATGTAAGATACAGTGCCTCTTCCTGCATTCCCAAGGCGTGACACATGATTTGCTAAGAATGGATCGAATTGTGCTAACAGTTCTATGATCCCTAGGAAATTGCCATTGTTTTCCGAACCAAAAACCTCATTTTCTCCACGGAAAGCAAGTCCTCTTAGAGCTAAGAATTTTACAACAGCAACAACTCTTTCTAGAACTTTTCTCCAATAACTGCGCTCTTTTTCAGTTTGATTTTCCAAATGAGAATCCAATAAGCCTTTTTTCTGTGCAAGAAATACACTGGCTAAAATGCAGCTCCTGTGAGTGGTGCTGTTTTCATGTTCCTCGAAACGCTTGGAATTTTTCCAGTCATTGAACCCCTGTGTGAAGGTATTTTCTTTGGTAGAAAATAGCTTGCATGCTGAAC
The DNA here is from genome assembly GCF_038502225.1 of Cherax quadricarinatus. Taxonomy (NCBI): domain Eukaryota; kingdom Metazoa; phylum Arthropoda; class Malacostraca; order Decapoda; family Parastacidae; genus Cherax; species Cherax quadricarinatus. Next base: position 6,461,656 of record NC_091377.1, read on the forward strand.
AGTACACTTTTCCTGAGCTTTCAGAGTGTACCATCCATGATCTTTTCACAGTTTCTGAATTTGCAAGCTTCCTATAAAACATAGATGACTTTAAACAACGACAACTTCCATCATCATAAATCCTTGCTGATTTCCTAAAGTCAATGTTCAGAGTTTGACTGAAGTTTTCTGCAATGAAAGCATTACATAGAGAATCTGGGATTACATTTGGCCATGAGGCAGGATCTTTTAAGACAAATCCTGTGGATGAAATGTCCGTTGAGACATTGAGAGGGGAAACAAAAGTAAATGCTGGCTGAGAAATAATGGAGGGAGGGCTTCCTGTATGATCTGACATATCTGCAGATTCAACTGTACTGGTAACATCAGAAACTGTTTTCGTGAGCATGTCTGTGATCTTTCTGCAGCTTCCTACATCTTTCTTTTTCTGTTCTTCTTCTTGAATTTTCTTCTTTCTTTTCTGTGACCCACTCGCATAAGAACGTCCAACATCACGTTCATGAGATGCCATGATGAGGATGTATGACTGTCTGTAATCATGCAAATACAAATTTTTCATTATCAATTATTATTAATTTTTTAATTATTATTAAATTTTTTTTTCTGTCAATTGGGGGGATATGGCCCTTGTAGCCCCCTTTCCTCTGGCTGCACATCTAAAAATTCAAAACGTTACCAGAAAGGAGTCATATACAGAACTTTTACCATAGATTAGGTTAGTGATTTGGGCTACGAATATTTTACTAATTCATCCTCCTTGATCTCCAATTTACTTAAACTGAAATCATACTGAGTCCAAGAACAATGCACAATGGTATTTATATTACCATTTTCATAACTAAACTAATCATTATGTTTTGCATGATATATGGCCTACCACCATAGATAAGGACATGAGAATTAAAGAATGCAGGGACAATTTTCAGTTTCACCCAACCAACGATTTTCTGATGTGGCTTATGTGTTTCTGAGGAAGTATGTAGTAAATTAATTGATGTTCTACATCACTTACATCGCAACTTGAAAACTAAGCATTTGCGACGGAAGTGATGTAGAACATCAATCAATTGAGATCTGTTATTGAAATGATAAAGACTTAAAGACAGGACAAAGTGCTTTTAAAACCTACAAACGGAAGTCAGTTTGCATTTTTAGGTTTTTCTTTATAGTATTTTTACCAAAAATGCGTCTTTACTGGTCCATGTGTCTTTACTGGTCAAGTAACCCTATCAGGTACCTCCCTTAACATTTAGAGGCGAAAACAAACATTTATCCATACACATCAATGTCTATCAACAACACTTCAGTTAATTTGTCACAGTACAAGTCTAGATAACATGTAATTACTACAGAAAATTGGAGAGGAATCTCCCATACTCACCCATTAGCGGGAAAGCACAGCTGTTCTGATGTAAACAAAGGCGTGTTGAGTGTTGCCATCTATGGTTAGGTTTATTTATTTTTATTTTATTTTATTTCATTATTTTTATTTTGATTAATTTTTAAAAATCAATTTTACTCTCCAAACACTTGAACTTTTTAGGTAGGGACCCCTTTGCACTTGCACCATGTGCGCAGTCTTGAATGAGCCCCTGAACCCCTTGGACCGCGGGGCCCCCAAATGCGCGGGGCCCTAGGCAAATGCCTAGTTTGCCTATGCGGTAATCCGGCCCTGGTAATAATTGTATAAATAATGTCAACCCATTCGTGACTGAGTATTAAACCGGCCGGTTGGACACGTATTGGAAGGGGACGTCGTTTGTTTACTCTTGAACATTGGCAAAAATTGAATATTTCCACTATTTTGAGCTAAATTTTAGGCACTTTACAAAATTACACCTATTTCTGTAATATATCTTCCATTTTATCAAATGAGACCAAAAAAACAAGAATACAACCCTACAAACCGTACAGAAATACACCACAAAGTCACTTTTACACCAGAAGCACAGTCACCATTTTTTTTTCTCATGCACTGTGTGCTGCAGGATTTTTTTTTTTTTATATAATGCACACTTACCACACAGACCTACTCTCTCATATGTAGGCCCAAATTTACTGGCCACAGCTTATCTGAACTCATGGTGACAGACAATGACTTCAGAGCCACCTTATCTTTTATGGACACTGCAAGATGTGTGTGCTTTACACAACGAGAAGCATTTCTTTTATTCATTGGAGCCATGGCTAGGGCTAAAAGTGAGCATTTTATAACAATAAATGGAAAAAATAAAGTGGAATGACTTATGCAGCAATTAGCACCACCAAACAGTAGCAGCAGGTTGGTGTTGCGACCCAAGAAATTTAAAATTATGCTAGCCAAAATTAGTACCGGATTACTGACAGAACTAGATTACTGATTGCTGGATTAGTAAGGGCCAACCTATACTATATAAATTAAAAATAATGATAGGCAAATGCTGTACTAAACCTTGTGAAAACCCATTGGTGGCATTTTGCCATAGAGACATTTTTTTTCCTTTTACCATTGTTCAGTGTCTTTTTTTTAGACAATTTATCTAATAGTCTATAATGATTCCTGTTTTATTTTTCCTGTGTTTCATAGTTTCTGTATCAGTCTTTATTGGAAATAACTGTACTGAAATCTTACTTGAAATCTTATACATAATTACAATTTAGCCAGTTCTTTCTTTAAATATTTTCTGTAAGTATTGCAGTGTATGTTGTTGGATTGGTTTACTCCACCACCACCTAGAGTTGCAATGAGGTAACACTTTTATTATATTATATTAATACAATTTATAGCTGATTGTGTGAGGTAGCATAGCCCAGCATCATGATGTTCATAGTAATGTATGTAGTGTCATGTTTCATGGTTGCTTTCGTAATCTTGATTGTTATAGTGGTCTTGCCACTACTATTGAAGACATGTTGTGTAATGTACACCCAGTATTATTTATTTAACATTTCATTATTCATATTCTAGCTTAAAAATATCCATTTATGTATTTTTTTTTTTAAAGAACCAGCATATCCAGAGAAATCGTTGGGGAGGAGCTGTTATGGGTGGATGGACTCCTATTCCACAAGCACACCATTTTACTATTGAGAGGGTGGGACCCTCCAAATGACTTGGCTACTCCAAGATATATGTATATGAAATGCCATTTCTGATACCATATCAACATAATCATGATGGTTTTCTTTTAATGTTATCAAGGCTAGCTGCCAATAATTGATCTGGTTATATCCTTATGATGTACAGATTCTCAAGTTACATCCATTATTATATCAAAGGTTAAAAGATTTGTGTACTTCAGGGGGAGTTGGATAATCATATAATCAATATTTTTTCTAACATTTTTATATATTGAAAAGGATTTAAGTTGCATTATTTCCAGTTAAAAGTGTGCTGGTAGCATTTTGTAGAACAGTGTAAACTATGGATGAGAGAAGAAAAACTTGGAACTGCTAAAGGAAACTATACCTGTAAAGCTGTGTGCGTGTGTGTGTGTGTGCATGCATGCATGTGTACTCACCTAGTTGAGGTTGCAGGGGTCAAGTCCTAGCTCCTGGCCCCGCCTCTTCACTGGTCGTTACTAGGTCACTCTCCCTGAACCGTGAGCTTTATCATACCACTGTGTGTGTGTGTGTGTGTGTGTGTGTGTGTGTGTGTGTGTGTGTGTGTGTGTGTGTGTGTGTGTGTGTGTGTGTGTGTGTGTGTGTGTGTGTGTGTGTGTTTTAGTTTAAGTTATTATGTATTCATGGGCAAGCACCAAATTTGTTAGTCATACAGTACTTGGGGAATAAGAGGTACTTAGGTTTGCTCTCGTGTAGGAGAGATTTAACTCCAATTCCATGGATCAAGAGGCCTTCACTAGCATCAAGGAGTTCCCTCTTGAAGGGTGTGCAGAATGTTTTGTTGACTTAAGCTTGTAAATAGACCTACATTTTATATTATAATATTTTTATTGGATACATATGGCTCCAGCTGTACTTTCACAGTATTGTGTACAGTGGGCACACAAGCAAAGGGCACATACTAGGAGGGGAAACGAAACAGTGCAAGAAACAAAGAAAATTAGAGCTAGATTTTAGGGAAACTTTTTTGTGTCATTGATAATAATGGCAGGTTTCCTTAAGGAAAATAACAGTACTTTTTTTTTTTTTTTTTTAACAAGTCGGCCGTCTCCCACCGAGGCAGGGTGACCCAAAAAAGAAAGAAAATCCCCAAAAAGAAAATACTTTCATCATCATTCAACACTTTCACCACACTCACACATTATCACTGCTTTTGCAGAGGTGCTCAGAATACAACAGTTTAGAAGCATATACGTATAAAGATACACAACATATCCCTCCAAACTGCCAATATCCCAAACCCCTCCTTTAAAGTGCAGGCATTGTACTTCCCATTTCCAGGACTCAAGTCCGACTATATGAAAATAACCGGTTTCCCTGATTTTTTTTTTTTTTTTTTTATCATCACACTGGCCGATTCCCACCAAGGCAGGGTGGCCTGAAAAAGAAAAACTTTCACCATCATTCACTCCATCACTGTCTTGCCAGAAGGGTGCTTTACACTAAAGTTTTTAAACTGCAACATTTACACCCCTCCTTCAGAGTGCAGGCACTGTACTTCCCATCTCCAGGACTCAAGTCCGGCCTGCCGGTTTCCCTGAACCCCTTCATAAATGTTACTTTACTCACACTCCAACAGCACGTCAAGTATTAAAAACCATTTGTCTCCATTCACTCCTGTCAAACACGCTCACGCATGCATGCTGGAAGTCCAAGCCCCTCGCATACAAAACCTCCTTTACCCCCTCCCTCCAACCTTTCCTAGGCCGACCCCTACCTCGCCTTCCTTCCACTACAGACTGATACACTCTTGAAGTCACTCTGTTTCGCTCCATTCTCTCTACATGTCCGAACCACCTCAACAACCCTTCCTCAGCCCTCTGGACAACAGTTTTGGTAATCCCGCACCTCCTCCTAACTTCCAAACTACGAATTCTCTGCATTATATTCACACCACACATTGCTCTCAGACATGACATCTCCACTGCCTCCAGCCTTCTCCTCGCCGCAACATTCATCACCCATGCTTCACACCCATATAAGAGCGTTGGTAAAACTATACTCTCATACATTCCCCTCTTTGCCTCCAAGGACAAAGTTCTTTGTCTCCACAGACTCCTAAGTGCACCACTCACCCTTTTCCCCTCATCAATTCTATGATTCACCTCATCTTTCATAGACCCATCCGCTGACACGTCCACTCCCAAATATCTGAATACGTACATTCACCTCCTCCAAACTCCCTCCCTCCAATCTGATATCCAATCTTTCATCACCTAATCTTTTTGTTATCCTCATAACCTTACTCTTTCCTGTATTCACTTTTAATTTTCTTCTTTTGCACACCCTACCAAATTCATCCACCAATCTCTGCAACTTCTCTTCAGAATCTCCCAAGAGCACAGTGTCATCAGCAAAGAGCAACTGTGACAACTCCCACTTTGTGTGATTCTTTATCTTTTAACTCCACGCCTTTTGCCAAGACCCTCGCATTTACTTCTCTTACAACCCCATCTATAAATATATTAAACAACCATGGTGACATCACACATCCTTGTCTAAGGCCTACTTTTACTGGGAAATAATTTCCCTCTTTCCTACATACTCTAACTTGAGCCTCACTATCCTCGTAAAAACTCTTCACTGCTTTCAGTGACCTACCTCCTACACCATACACCTGCAACATCTGCCACATTGTCCCCCTATCCACCCTGTCATACGCCTTTTCCAAATCCATAAATGCCACAAAGACCTCTTTAGCCTTATCTAAATACTGTTCACTTATATGTTTCACTGTAAACACCTGGTCCACACACCCCCTACCTTTCCTAAAGCCTCCTTGTTCATCTGCTATCCTATTCTCCGTCTTACTCTTAATTCTTTCAATAATAACTCTACCATACACTTTACCAGGTATACTCAACAGACTTATCCCCCTATAATTTTTGCACTCTCTTTTGTCCCCATTGCCTTTATACAAAGGAACTATGCATGCTCTCTACCAATCCCTAGGTACCTTACCCTCTTCCATACATTTATTAAATAATTGCACCAACCACTCCAAAACTATATCCCCACCTGCTTTTAACATTTCTATCTTTATCCCATCAATTCCGGCTGCCTTACCCCCTTTCATTTTACCTACTGCCTCACGAACTTCCCCCACACTCACAACTGGCTCTTCCTCACTCTTACAAGATGTTATTCCTCCTTGCTATTCCTTGTTATTCCTCCCTGAATCCCTTCACTAAATATTACCCTGCTCACACTCCAACAGATCGTCAGGTCCCAAGTATCATTCGTCTCCATTCACTCCTATCTAACACGCTCATGTACGCTTGCTGGAAGTCCAAGCCCCTCGCCCACAAAACCTCCTTTACCCCCTCTTTCCAACCCTTTCGAGGACGACCCCTACCCCTCTTTCCTTCCCCTATAGATTTATATGCTTTCCATGTCATTCTACTTTGATCCATTCTCTCTAAATGACCAAACCACCTCAACAACCCCTCTTCTGCCCTCTGACTAATGCTTTAATTAACTCCACACCTTCTCCTAATTTCCACACTCCGAATTTTCTGCATAATATTTACACCACACATTACCCTTAGACAGGACATCTCCACTGCCTCCAACCGTCTCCTCGCTGCTGCATTTACCACCCAAGCTTCCCATCCATATAAGAGTGTTCGTACTACTATACTTTCATACCTTCCCTTCTTTGCCTCCATAGATAACGTTTTTTGACTCCACATATACCTCAACGCACCACTCACCTTTTTTCCCTCATCAATTCTATGATTAACCTCATCCTTCATAAATCCATCCGCCGACACGTCAACTCCCAAGTATCTGAAAACATTCACTTCTTCCATACTCCTCCCCAATTTGATATCCAATTTTTCTTTATCTAAATCATTTGATACCCTCATCACCTTACTCTTTTCTATGTTCACTTTCAACTTTCTACCTTTACACACATTCTCAAACTCATCCACTAACCTTTGCAATTTTTCTTTAGAATCTCCCATAAGCACAGTATCATCAGCAAAAAGTAACTGTGTCAATTCCCATTTTGAATTTGATTCCCCATAATTTAATCCAACCCCTCTCCCAAACACCCTAGCATTTACTTCTTTTACAACCCCATCTATAAATATATTAAACAACCATGGTGACATTACACATCCCTGTCTAAGACCTACTTTTACCGGGAAGTATTCTCCCTCTCTTCTGCACACCCTTACCTGAGCCTCACTGTCCTCATAAAAGCTCTTTACAGCATTTAGTAACTTACCACCTATTCCATATACTTGCAACATCGGCCACAGTACATATTAGGATAATTATAGTGTATAGGTTGGCCAGAAAGTCTTCCCATCCCTGTACTAATATAAGATATTAAACTGGAATGCTACCCTCCACACTTGATGCTCTGTGTTACAATGAACAGTACATGTCTGTTTGGACTGATTTTTTTTATTGAGCCAGTTAATGAGCACAGTTGTCAGGCAGTGATGCAAAACTGATTGGTGCCTCAATGTAGAATCTTGGTGTTATGATTGAAGTCTGGACTATGCCTGTTTTGAAAGCACATTAGAAGCAAACATGTAAAATTTATAATATTGATAGGAGGCTGGTAGACAGCAACCATCTAGGAAGGTACAGCACTATAACTCATGTAAAAGTGAAGCAAAGGCCTGTTATAACATTTTCATTCTGGTCATAATACTGGGGTTTTCCTTTCTGCCTCGTGAATATGTACTCTGCAAGATGACAGGTAAGTTTTACAAATTTCTGTTTAATTCATTATATGTATAGTTATTACTAGGTAGTAGGTTGGTAGACAGCAACCACCCAGGGAGGTACTACCGTCCTGCCAAGTGAGTGTAAAACGGAAACCTGTAATTGTTTTACATGATGGTAGGATTGCTGGTGTCTTTTTTTTGTCTCATACATATGCAAGACTTCAGGTACATCTTGCTACTTCTACTTACACTTAGGTCACACTACACATACATGTACAAGCATATATATACACACTCTGGGTTTTCTTCTATTTTCTTTCTAGTTCTTGTTCTTGTTTATTTCCTCTTATCTCCATGGGGAAGTGGAACAGAATTCTTCCTCCGTAAGCTATGCGTGTTGTAAGAGGCGACTAAAATGCCGGGAGCAAGGGGCCAGTAACCCCTTCTCCTGTATATATTACTAAATTTAAAACGAGAAACTTCTGTTTTTCTTTTTGGGCCACCCCACCTCAATGGGATACGGCCGGTGTGTTGAAAGAAAGAAAGAAAGTATAGTTATTTTTATTTTTTGTGCATTCCTTAATAAGTCTGTTTTTTATATCTTTTTCTGATTTAGGAGTCCAGGTCTGAGAATGAGCCATGGGGGCATTGATTCTGGAAATCATTTAGATGGTTTGATATTTAATAGATCTATTCTGTATAATGCTACTGAGCACTATAAAAAATATTTAGAAATATTTTCTCTTCTCAGCCGTGGCTTAAACCCTCCTCATCGTGTCAAGTCCATCTCTATGGCTAGTTTCACACAGGAGGAAATTGAACAAATAAAATCAAAGGGTAACCAGGTAAGTCATCATCATTGTTCTTTATCCTTGTGAAACATACAGTATTTTAATTGCTTGAAATTGCTACTTGTGATCATTGAAAAAAGTTAATAACAGCAACACAGATATGAAATTGAGTTTATTTTCTCAGGTTAAAAACAAGTAATGACTGTGTTTCTGGTTATTTGTTGTGTGCATTAGACATAAATCATGCAGTAGCACATGAGAATTAATAGTGGACTGTATCTTTGTGTAATAAATTGTGCAGCAGTAGATGAGTGAATATAAGCACTATTATTAAAAATTCATTAAGGGTTTCTTTTTAAGTCTTAGCTACTTATTTATAAGTGTCCTGTGAAGATTCCCGGTAATCAAATCAAAATAAAAAGTTAGTAAAAATCTTTGTTTGCCGTATCACGAAGATATGTAGGTGTGACATTGTTTCTAATGCTTCACAAGGATGGCTTCTTGAAAAGCCTCTAGTTATACGATGCATTTTGGGCAAGTTAAGACTAACTTAAAATTGCAAGACACAAAATTACACGACTTTGATAAGCTCAGGTTTTATTATGTGGATGCTAAGACTGACATATTATTATTTGCCTAAAGATAAGATTATTAATACAGCAATTGCTCGAACAAAACTTTCTTTTTATAACAGTAATATAAAAACTCAGGACCTGAGTTCTGGAGGTGGGAAGTACAGTGTCTGCACTCTGAAGGAGACGTGGGAATATTTGCAGTTTGGAGGGGCATCAGAACTGTTGTATCTGCATGCCTCTGGCAAGACAGTGATAGAGTGAATAAAGATGGAAGTATTTCTTTTTCTTTTTCGGATTGCTCTACCTGGTGGGAGATGGCTGGTATGTTAAAAAATATTAATATGAGGGGACAGTAAGACAAAATAATATTGAAGGTTTAAATCATTGGTTGGGACATAGCTGAGGTAAGAAGGCCATGAGTTTGTATGCTGTTTGGAATCAAGATAGGTAGCAAGAGGTAAATTTGACGTGTATAATTGCCCTTCGTGATTCATGTAAAATTCGAGAGGCGTTTTTTGATGATTTTTTTAAAGCAACTGGCAGATGCAGAACTTATAGAATAATCTGATATTGAGTTCTCTAATTTTGGATCTGTGAATGTGCCTTGAATTTCTGCTTGGGTCAAGGTGAACATGTGGGATGTCAGAGTTATTTATTTCTTACATTGTGTGTATAAGTGTTGCCTGGAAACCAAATGAGTGATATTTCTGCTCTTCACAAATAGAGGAGTTGTCAGGTTACGAGGTGTCATACATTTTGTTTCATTCATTTTTGTTTCATTCATTTTGTTTCTGACCTTCACAAATAGGGGAGTTGTCAGGTTTCGAGGTGTCATACATTTTGTTTCATTCATTTTTGTTTCATTCATTTTGTTTCTGACCTTCACAAATAGGGGAGTTGTCAGGTTTCGAGGTGTCATACATTTTGTTTCAGAAATTATAATAATCTTTGTCTGAAGAATAACTACAATTTTACTCATTTTTACAGTATTGTGGAGCTATATGGCTGGGGCTTTATGATGCCAAGATCAGTCCCTTTCCTGACACCAAAGATGAACATAAGATTAGAGATTTCATGATAATGAAATATGAAAAGAAAAGGTGGGTTTGACTATTATGTTCAGAGAGTTAATTATTTGTATACTTTGTAAAAATTGAAGTTTGATGAGGCATGACATGGTGCAATGCATGCTTTAAATTTTTAATAGTCAAGTGGTCAATCTACATTTTTGGTAAACCCAGAACTTTGTCTCACAAGAAGGGTTTTTATGCAGAATTTCAGCTGTGTGTATGCTTCCTGCACTTCCAATGCAGGATGATCCAGAGAAACACATTTACCATTATTCATTCAATCACTGTCTTGCCAGAAATATGTTGACATCACAGATCAGATTGCCCTCTGACTGCATCCCCACCATTCCTCCAGTGCAGGCACTGCCCCTTCTACCTCCAGGACTCGACTGGCTAACTATTCACACTATCATATACAAGTTTCAAAGGCTAGCTGACTGGCTAGTATACTTTTTGACATCACTTTTCAACTCACAAATGTGGCCTCTTTGTTTGCTGCTGATGTTGCTAAGAAATCATTTCTTAATAATTCTCTTATACTTTTATGACTTTATATATGGCTATCATGTCTTTCCCTCTTATCAGCCAACAGGGGTATTTTCAGCACTTTTTTTTTTTTTTCAGCTTGCCTTTGGATTTTTTCTATCTTGTCTCAATGTTATTTTAGGTTTAGATATCTCACCCCATCTGCACATTGCAATTTTGGCCTAACATACATACATTTGAATATTTATTGAGCATTTATCTATCCTTATATATGACTGTTTTATAGTTGGCAGGTGTAGCATATGACTGTTTTATAGTTGACAGGTGTAGCATATGACTGTTTTATAGTTGGCAGGTGTGCACAAGTTACTCCCAGTTTCACTTATGCGATCCTAGAGTGACAAACTTTACTCAGTGATGAGACTAGTAGGGCGCTCTGCCTTAATCTTGTAATTTCTTCATCAAATACCAATCAGTATTCTTTGATGGTTAGCCGAATTTGAGTCCTGGAGGCGGGAAGTACATTGCCTGAGCTCTGAAAGAGACATGAAGATACGTTGTAGTTTTTGAATTGTGGTGTAGGCGTGCCTCTGGCAAGACAGTGATGGAGCGAGTGATGATGCAAGTGTTTCTTCTTTTTTGGGTCACCCTGCCTTGGTGGGAAATGGGTGGTGTGTTGAAAAAAAAAAAGTGTAACTGTTTTGTAGTAGCACTGTTTTTATACTGTTCAGGATTATATTAATGAACATGTTTCTTAGATTCCCTTCTCTTGTTCTTTCCCTGTATGATTGTATTATATTTTTTGAGTGCTTTAGTGTTTGAGTGTACAGGAGGGCCTTGCTTATATAGCAGGTTAGGTTGTAGGCTACTGCTGTAAAGCAAAAATTGCTGTAAAGTGAATCATAGCTTTTTTTTTCACTTTCAAATGCATATAAAAGCCTGATAACATCTTTGCACTATCACATATTAAGTGAGCAACAGAGCTAAACCTAAATAATGCATATACAGTACATGCATTACTTATTTTAAAATATTTTCATCCTTAGCTTATAGTGAGTAGTGAATATATTGTAGGAAGTTTGAATAAATGAAGAATGGGTATAATTGAAAACTGCTGCATTAGTGAAATGCTGTAAAGTGGGACCCTCCTATATTTGTGGGCATGTGCATGGTCACTCCTTTTTATTGATTGTAGAATGACCTCAGTTCTACTGTGTAAATATTGTCACATTCCTTATCCACTCCCCATCCCCCTTTCTATCCTCTCCTGTTCCCTATCCCTCCTTCCCTATTACCCTTTCCAATGCCTATCTCTTCCCCATCCTCTCTACTCTCTCTTTTCTCATCTGTCCTATACCTCTCCTCCCCTATCCCCTCTCTCACTCACCCTTTCCCTTTTCTCATCTCCTCCCCCTCCCCCACTCTCTCTCCTAGTTCCCTCTTGTTCTTTTTTGCATCTCACTCTTTTTGCTATCACCTTATCTATTTTCTCCTGCCCTATCTTCCCCCCTCTCCTTCCTTACTTTCCTTCTCTCATGCCTTATCTTCCCTCTCTCCTGCCCTTCCTTCCCTCTCTCTTGCCCTATCTTCCCTCTCTCCTGCCCTTCCTTCCCTCTCTCTTGCCCTTCCTTCCCTCTCTTCTGCCCTACCTTCCCTCTCTCCTGCCCTACCTTCCCTCTCTCCTGCCCTACCTTCCCTCTCTCCTGCCCTACCTTCCCTCTCTCCTGCCCTTCCGTCCCCCCTCTCCTGCCCTTCCTTCCCCCCTCTCCTGCCCTTCCTTCCCCCCTCTCCTGTTCTTCCTTCCCTCTCTCCTGCCCTCCTTCCCTTCTCTCCTGTCCTTCCTTTCCCCTTCTGCCCTACCTTCCCCTCTATCCTGCCCTACCTTCCCCTCTCTCCTGCCCTACCTTCCCCTCTCTCCTGCCCTACATTACCCTCTCTCCTGCCCTACCTTCCCCTCTCTCCTGCCCTACCTTCCCCTCTCTCCTGCCCTACCTTCCCTTCTCTCCTGCCCTACCTTCCCCTCTCTGCTGCCCTATGTTCCCCTCTCTGCTGCCCTACCTTCCCCTCTCTGCTGCCTTACCTTCCCCTCTCTGCTGCCCTACCTTCCCCTCTCTGCTGCCTTACCTTCCCCTCTCTGCTGCCCTACCTTCCCCTTTCTCCTGCCCTACCTTCCCCTCTCTCCTGCCCTACCTTCCCCTCTCTCCTGCCCTACCTTCTCCTCTCTCCTGCCCTACCTTCTCCTCTCTCCTGCCCTACCTTCCCCTCTCTCCTACCCTACCTTCCCCTCTCTCCTGCCCTATCATCCTTCTCTTCTGCCCTATCCCCTGGCCCTCTTGCTCTGTCCCCCTCTATCCCCTACCCCCCTCTCCTGCCCTCTTTACTGCCCTATCCCCTCTCTCCTACCCAATTTCTGTTTCTCCTCCCCTATCCCCCCTCTCCTCCCTTATCCCCCCTCTCCTCCCTTATCCCCCCTCTCATCCCTTATCCATCCCTCTCATCCCTTATCCATCCCTTATCCACCTCTCTTGTCCCTTATCCCCCCTCTCCTTGCTTATCCCTTTCTTCCTTTACCCCCTTTGTCTCCCCTATCCACCTCTCCATATCCTTCTCTCTACTCCTCATTTCTATATTTCTCCTCCCCCTATTCCCCTCCCTTTTGTCATCTTTTCTTTTTCATCACCTCTGTCTTGGTTTTAAGTCTCTCCTGTATGTATGCTGCTCTGTTTTGTCACATGAGTGGTACAAGGGCGTACACAGTGTTGTGGCCTCTGCTACTGGCACGTGTTGAGCTGACCTTGAGCTAGCAGACACAACCAGTGGTATGTGTGCTGGGCGCAGTGTAGGGCAGGACCTGTAAAAGGAGAGTCATTAGTCAGTCATACTCTCTGCTGCACAGTATCCCGTCTCACCTCTGGCTTCTTTTAACACCCCTTTCCTATGCTAGTAAGTTTTTATTTATGCTAATTTTTCATACATCCTGCAGTGGCAAGTTTTCTTGTATAATTTTTTTTTTCAGGGTTTTTCATTATGCTGTTGCAAGTTTTTTTTTTTTTGTGCTAAAAGTATGTTACGGCTGGTTGTTAGCGCAATCTATAATTTTATTTTAGAGAAATTATGAGAGCTACTCTTATCCTTCTTAGCTCTTCAACTGTAGCCTCATAATTAGAGATACAGTGTATTGGTAGACTTTTTTCAAATTTTGAACTCTTACTCCCTGTGTTAATTTGATATTATTGTTTGTAGCTCCCCGATATGCAGCAGTATACATAATTATATTCAATTTTTTGAGTGTGAGAACATTGCTCACTTTCTCATGTGCAAATAATGTGTGCATATATAATATATACCACTGGCTAGATTCGATATATTACCATTCTGTATGTTAACCCTTTGACTGTTTTGGTCGTATATATATGTCTTACGGGCCACCGTTTTTGACGTACATATACTCATAAATTCTAGCAGCTTCAAATCAAGCAGGAGAAAGCTGGTAGGCCCACATGTGAGAGAATGGGTCTGTGTGGTCAGTATGCACCATATAAAAAAATCCTGCAGCACGCAGTGCATAATAAGAAAAAAAAACTGACCTTTTTTTTTTTTAATTAAAATGCCAAATTTGTGGTTTATTTTCATATAGTATTTATGGTTGTATTCTCATTTTCTTGGTTTCATTTGATAGAATGGAAAACATATTATAGAAATAGAGGTGATTTTGATTGATTTTACTATGAAAAGACCCTTGAAATGGAGCTCAAAATAGGGGAAATGTTTGATTTTTGCCGATGTTCAAAAGTAAACAAATGATGTCATTTTCCAATAAATGTCCAAGCAGTCATTCTAATATGCAGTTATGAATGGGTTGACATTATTTATACAATTATTACAATATTGCAGTAGTCTGCATAACAGTAAATTCTCTATTTTTTGTTTGAATAACAATTCAAAATAGAAAGCAAGAGTAATATCAGAGGGGCCTGGAGACGTTACTGATGAACAAAGAAAAGGCTATTTTAGAGCCAGGAATATCTGCATTGTTCATTCTGGACCCTGTTTTGAAATTGTCATATTTTTTAATTTTCGTGAAATTGGCCAAATTGCATATTTCTGACCACATTATTGGGTAGTTGAAATCAGTAAATGGGCAGTTTCTTGTACTCAAGTGATAGAAAAAATGGAGTTCTAAAGAAATAGCTATGAGTTTGGTTGACTGGAACAATAGAATTAGCCAAAAATAGGGCTCAAAGTGGGCAAAATCGCCAATTCGTAAATATTGCTGAGGTTGCTAACTAAGCGAGAGCGTAATTCCGTCAGTTTTCCATCAAATTTCGTTCTTTTGGTGTCATTACAATCGGGAAAATATTCTCTATCATTTCATGAGTTTTGTGTGTGTACTCACCTAGTTGTACTCACCTAGTTGAGGTTGCAGGGGTCGAGTCCAAGCTCCTGGCCCCGCCTCTTCACTGGTCGCTACTAGGTCACACTCCCTGAACCATGAGCTTTATCGTACCTCTGCTTAAAGCTATGTATGGATCCTGCCTCCACTACATCGCTTCCCAAACTATTCCACTTCCTGACTACTCTGTGGCTGAAGAAATACTTCCTAACATCCCTTTGATTCATCTGTGTCTTCAGCTTCCAACTGTGTCCCCTTGTTACTGTGTCCAATCTCTGGAACATCCTGTCTTTGTCCACCTTGTCAATTCCTCTCAGTATTTTGTATGTCGTTATCATGTCCCCCCTATCTCTCCTGTCCTCCAGTGTCGTCAGGTTGATTTCCCTTAACCTCTCCTCATAGGACATACCTCTTAACTCTGGGACTAGTCTTGTTGCAAACCTTTGCACTTTCTCTAGTTTCTTTACATGCTTGGCTAGGTGTGGGTTCCAAACTGGTGCCGCATACTCCAATATGGGCCTAACATACACGGTGTACAGGGTCCTGAACGATTCCTTATTAAGATGTCGGAATGCTGTTCTGAGGTTTGCCAGGCGCCCATATGCTGCGGCAGTTATTTGGTTGATGTGCGCTTCAGGAGATGTGCCTGGTGTTATACTCACCCCAAGATCTTTTTCCTTGAGTGATGTTTGTAGTCTCTGGCCCCCTAGACTGTACTCCGTCTGCGGTCTTCTTTGCTCTTCCCCAATCCTCATGACTTTGCACTTGGTGGGATTGAACTCCAGGAGCCAGTTGCTGGACCAGGTCTGCAGCCTGTCCAGATTCCTTTGTATTTCTGCCTGGTCTTTGATCGAATGAACTCTTCTCATCAACTTCACGTCATCTGCAAACAGGGACACCTCGGAGTTTATTCCTTCCGTCATGTCGTTCACAAATACCAGAAACAGCACTGGTCCTAGGACTGACCCCTGTGGGACCCCGCTGGTCACAGGTGCCCACTCTGACACCTCGCCACATACCATTACTCGCTGCTGTCTTCCTGACGTATTCCCTGATCCATTGCAGTGCCTTCCCTGTTATCCCTGCTTGGTCCTCCAGTTTTTGCACCAATCTCTTGTGTGGTACTGTGTCAAATGCCTTCTTGCAGTCCAAGAAAATGCAATCCACCCACCCCTCTCTCTCTTGTGTGTGTGTGTGTGTGTGTGTGTGTGTGTGTGTGTGTGTGTGTGTGTGTGTGAGTGTGTGTGTGTGTGTGAGTGTGTGTGTGTGTGTGTGAGAGTGTGTGAGTGTGTGTGAGTGTGTGTGCGAGAGTGTGTGCGAGAGTGTGTGCGAGAGTGTGTGCGAGAGAGAGAGAGAGACAGACAGACAGACCTCAGGATTTGGGGTTGCGACAGTCAAGGGGTTAAACAAACAGCCACTATTCTTTTACTTTATTTCCATATATAGTATTATCATAAGAGGATATGTGTTTCATGAGTATTCTACCAAATTTATGCAAGATTGTTGCAACCACTGAGAGACTGTGCTTATAATTATTGCCTTACTAGTTTTCAAGATAGGCTTAAGTTTGCCCAAACTGCTCTGCATACTAAGGGGTTTTTGGCATGTACACCTAAATGTTGCTGTACAAACATTGTATCATGCTGAAATAAAGAATCTTTAATAATAGCTTGGTTCACTTTAATGCTTTCAACCAGTGGTAACACAGTAGGCTCATAGCTGAAGGACTTGGGCTCAGTTCTGGGCAGGGGTGAAATATATGGGCATGTTTCCTAACACCTACTACCCTTGCTTACTTAGTAAATAGGTACCTGGGGGTTAGTCAGCTGTTGTGGGTTGCATCCTGAGGAAGAGAACCAGTGGGAATAAGCCACACTGTCTTGCTTTGTTATTAACCCTTTGGAGTTAATCCGAATAAAATTTTCTTAGCCATTTAAAAGTTTTTGTACTCTCAGCATCTGCAAGTTATGCATGTGTGAGCTTGCCAGTCCACAATATTTCTTTCATGTGCTCTTGCCCAAATTTCTTTCATATGCTATTACCCCTTTATCAGTGGCTAAGGTCACAGATCCTCAACTCTTATTTGGTATTAAAAGGTATGTACAGTACCTCACTTCTGTCACAGTTTCAGACAAATATGTTTGTTGCAAGGAAGGCATTCATGTTAGCTTTCAGTAGGGATGGGATGATACCAAATTTTTTACCAATACTGGTACTCAATTTTAGGCTGATACTAGTACTGTCAAAACTGGCAGATACCTACTGATACCGATACTCGGTTTTAGGCCAGTACCAATACCAAAACTGGCACACCGCTAGTTATCAGTGGTTTTAGCACCCCTCGTGCGTGGTTCCTTGATGCTGGGGAGGGGCTCTTGATGCAAGGAATTGGGTGTGTCCCTCCCTCCCTTAGATCAACCTTGTTGTATCATGTTCCTCAAGGTGCCGTATGACCCCTTTGGGTTTAATGTTTCCTTGAAATATAATAAGTGAAATTAGAAATAGTGTTTTGAAGCCATTTTTTGGTCAGTACACAGGAGTGCAGTCTCTTGGGTAAGTTATGATAAGTTGCAACTACTATATAACTTGAAGATATTTTAAATGATCTTATTTTAAGCATTTCTTAAGTGTTATAGTACACTATGTTAAGATTTATGTACAGTACTCTCTGATTGAGGATTTTTGGAGTTTAGAGAGAGATGGGGAATGATGGGAAGAGGGATGGAGAGAGTAAGCAGGAGAGGGGGAGAGAGTAAGCAGGAGAGGGGAAGAGAGTAAACAGGAGAGGGGAAGAGCAAGCAGGAGAGGGGGAGAGAGCACGCCGGAGAAGGGGAGAGAGCAAGCAGGAGAAGGGGAGAGAGCAAGCAGGAGAGGGGATAAGAGCAAGCAAGAGAGGGGGTGAGAGCAAGCAGGAGAGGGGGGGAACAAGCAGGAGAGGGAGGGAGAGCAAGCAAGAGGGGGGAGAGAGCAAGCAGGAGAGGGGGAGAGAGCAAGCAGGAGAGGGGGGGAGAGCAAGTAAGAGAGTGGGGGGAGAGCAAGCAAGAGAGAGGGAGAGAACAAGAGGAAGGGAAGGGAAGGGGAGAGGAGAAGGGGGAAGAGAGAGAAACGTGATATTAATGCATTCAGCATTTTAAATCATTATTCAAAAAACAATCATTATAAATATTTACATGGGTTTAAAATATCATTGAACCATAAATAAAAAAAACCTTACCACAAATTTAAACCATTTTAAAAATTCTGTACAAAAAGTCATCATGATCATTGACATAATCATTAAATTTAGACAATAGCCATTTTTCATTTTAGAAAGTTAAATAATATGTTGTCATAAGATTTAAAACAATGCTGATAGTACATCAATGGGAATAAGTCTGACATTTTTTGGGTTATCCTAGGTAATTTAAACATGTTACTCTATATGATAATTGTACTTATGTGGACCTCTACCTAAATAAACTTACACATGAATTGGAGACATGTGGAAGTGTGTATGTATATAACAGAGCATATTGATTATAGTGCACTCATGCGAGGCTTGAGCAGGGTTATCTGTGAAGGCCATGTGTACTTGAGCCTTGTGACGCAACTAAAGTTTCAGCAAACCTATCACCCTCGGGGGCAGTGGAGGGAGGGAGACCTGAGGGATGGTGTCGGGTATACTATTTGACACGATCCAGTCATCCAGCAGAGGGAGGGAGAGCCAGGGGATGGTGTCAGGCATACTAGTTGACACAATCCAGTCATCCAATGGAGGAAGGGAGACCTGGGGGGACGGTCGAGTGTCAGGTATAGTACTAGTTGACACAGTCCAGTCATCCAGTGAAGAGAGGGAGACCTGGGGGATGGTTGAGTAATAGGTATACTAGTTGACACTCCAGTTATCCAGTGGAGGGTGCGAGTGGAACCTGGGGGGATGGTTGAGTATCAGGTATACTAGTTGACACAATCCAGCCATTCAATGGAGGGAGGGAGATCTAGGAGTATACCTGGAGAGGGTTTCAGGGGTCAATGCCCTCCCAGCCCAGTCTGAGACCAGGCCTCGTGGTGGACCAGGGTCTGATCACCCAGGCTATTATTGCTGGCCACACGCAAACTGGTGTACGAACCACAGCCCGTCTGGTCAGGTACTGACTTTAGGTGCCTGTTCAGTGCCTTCTTGAAGACAACCAGGGGTCTATTGATAATCCCTCTTATGTTGGGAGGCAGTTGAACAGTCTTGGGCCCCTGACACTTATTGTGTTGTCTCTCAGTGTACTTATGGCCCCCCTACTTTTCATTGGGGGAATGTTGCATCTCCTGCTGAGTCTTTTGCTTTCATAGGGAGTGATTTTTGTGTGCAAGTTTGGTACTTGTCCCTCTAGGATTATCCAAGTGTATATTATCATGTATCTTTCTTGCCTGCATTCCAGGGAATACAGATCAAGGGACTTCAACCGTTCCCAGTAATTTAGGTGCTTTATCGTACTCATGTGTGCTGTGAAAGTTCTTTGTATCAGGTATACTACTTGACACAGTCCAGTCATCCAGTGGAGGAAGGGAAACCTGGGGAAATGGTTGAGTATTAGGTATACTAAGTAACATAGTCCAGTCATGGCTGTTTTCTTCATGGCTTTAATATAGATATTTTAATTATTTTTTAAGGGCCATTAATTTATAATAATGTCTAACATGTCATTATATAAGAATATACAGTAATCTTAAAGCCCATAGTATGTACAGTATTTCTGGCATGTAAGTGCTGAATAACAATTGTCTTAGTGCTTGGTCAGTTTTGAAAAGCACTCGCCCATATCTTCTTACGTGTATGTACATTATAGTAAATTTAACATGTCTCAAAATTTGTATGCTCAGCATATGCTTTAACAAGATGTGATATTATTAATAAAACAATATCACTCCAATTCTGCAGGTTTTATATAGAGCCTAGTATTGCTCTGAAAAATATGCCTCCCCAAAACACTAGCGCCACGTCATCAAATGCCTCCACGCCAAATAGTGAGACCAGTAAGGTTGGGCCAACTGTGAACTCGTCAGTATCACGTCCAAATGTAACAGCCTCGCAGGTGGGTGTAACTTGTAGTATGTGTAATATATGCCGGAGAATTATATTTTGCTGTATGGGAGGGCCCTGCTTATACAGCAGGTTAGGCTCTGGATCTGAGCTGCTGCTGTAAAGTGAAAAATCACTGTAAAGTGAATTGTATCTTTTTCACTTTTAAATGTAAATAAAAGCCTGATAACATGTTTGCACTATCATATATTAAGTGAGCAGTGTAGGTAGGCCTAAAAAATTTATATACAGTACACACATTACTTACGTTCAAATATTTTTTCCTTAGTTTATAGTGAGTGGTGAATATATTTATTTTAAGAAGTCTGAATAAATAAAGAATAGGTATATTTGGGATATTGGCAGTTTGGAGGGATATGTTGTATATCTTTATACGTATATGCTTCTAAACTGTTGTATTCTGAGCACCTCTGCAAAAACAGTGATAATGTGTGAGTGAGGTGAAAGTGTTGAGTGATGATGAAAGTATTTTCTTTTTGGGGATTTTCTTTCTTTTTTGGGTCACCCTGCCTCGGTGGGAGACGGCCAACTTGTTGAGAAAAAAAAAAAAGGTATATTTGAAGAGTGCTGTATTTGCAAAATGCTGTAAAGCAAAGTGCAGTAAAGTGGGGCCTGCCTGTACTGGGTTTAGGTTGCAATCACCAATAGACTGACTGGTTAGAGACTGGGTCATGATTAGCATACAGAGGATTGAGCCTCCATTGCTTAGTGCTCTAAAAATGGAGAATAGAAGCAATTAAAAATAATGAAAGCATCTAAGAGTGGGAAAACACAAGTCATTGTAAGACAGTATGAAAGTGGAGACCATGGAACAGACTTCCATGTAAGATAGTAGCCTGAGTATAGTCCAAGGAAAAGAAATCAGTGTGTTTCCTTATTTGAGATGCTCAACCTTGGTAGGAAACAGCTGATGTGGTAAAAAAAAAAAATGGCAAAATGGTTAAGTGTAGGCTGATAAATTATTCTTGCCAGTGAAGCATGTATGGCATAGTAGGATGCTAGTAAGACCATTTGAAAAAATCCTAAAATGTAATTGCATTGCATCATTTTTGTAAAACTAAAGGTGTTTTTAAATGGCAGGTTCTGATTTTAGTTTATGCAATGAAGGATCTTTATAATGCATTTTATAATTTGCATGAAATGCCATGTGGAGGCACGGAAGCTTTCTAATTTTCTTGCAAAAAACTTAACAAGTATGATAGAAAATCCTTCAGGAGATGAAGGTGAGAAAGAATGGTAGTCTGTATATTTTGACCTGTGACTGAGGTCTTCTTCAGCAGAATATGAAGCAGTGAAGAGAGTGCACAAATATTTATACTGGCACACAAGTTTAAAGTGAAATACAAGTATGCAAATTCCTATGCAATAATTGTGATTTGGTGTGTAGGAGGAGGAACTGGCAAGGACCTTGGGAACCAGGATAACTGAGCAGAAGCGCTCAGTCAGGTACGGTCAACAATGCTCTGCCCTGTTCCAGTTTATCAGGAATTCCCACCACACAATCCATTGTGATGCTGCCAACGTCATTTACAGAATGGAGGACCCATACAAATGGAAATCAGTTGAAACTGTTCAGAAATTTCAAACCAGATATAATGACCAATCATGCACTCAAGAAATATCCCAACAAAAAATTTATCAGACATCACCAACATCTGATAGTAGGCTTAATACAATGCTTTCCATGCTTTCCATAAATTCCAGTATTATCTTATGTGGACGAGTTAATGTGAGAAGTAGTGTCCTCAGAATGATGCCACTACTGGGTGTAACCTGGACACCTTCACATCCCTGTAAAATGTCAGCTATTAGGGAATATATATAGCAGCTTAATGACCCAAGAAGCTCCAACTAGTGTAAACACTTGTATGCTCTCTCCTTATTGCTTTGTATTCTGCTGAAGAGGGCCTCAGCCAGAGGTCAAATTATACAGACTACCATACTTCTTCATTTTTGTCTCCTGTGAGATTTCCTCTCATTGATTAGTGTTTGTCACACTTTATTGCACCAGCACTAACAGGTATACTCAGAAATGTATAGTATATGATACCTGGTAGCTTTCTCCAACTTCTGAAGATGAGAGTTGCTTAAGAGTATTTTTAAATATATTCATTGTATTCTTAGGAGTAGAGGAGATATGATAGATATTCTGGGAGAGAGATAATAGTTTTCATTGTTTTACTATCTTCAGTCTGCAAAAGGCCGTTGGAGGGAGCGAAAACCAATATTACCTCCACTGAAAATTATTCGTCCAAACAACACAGGGTCCTTCACAGGAGACAAAGTTTGTTTTTGTCCTCTGCGTTGTATGACGTAGCTGTCTCTTGAAGCTCATGTTATGATTACATCTTCAATAGGCTTTATTCATAGCCAATTTATTGCAGCAGTTAAAAATTTAATTCAAGTTTCAGATTTAATTGCTAAATAAAAACTGATTATTAAAAAAATGTTGCCTTTGTATCTCATGACTAGAACATTGTCAGCTGATAGAATTGTTGCAGTTGAGAAATTTCTTTGAGGATGGTGTGACAGAATTTTTGCATATGTTGGCTATGGATGAAAATCTGCTGCCTCCAAAGACGCCTTTTAAGTTACTGCATAGTAATGCAGCTTACCACAAAACTTTCTTCACCTTTTAAGTTACTGCATTGTAATGAAACTTATCACAAAACTTTCTTCACCTTTTACTGCAGAGTAATGAAACTTAACACCACAAAACTTTATTCACTTACCTCAGCACCTGCTTTCTGTCTACCTTTTCAAGCACTCTGTTGTAGTCCATGATTAGCAAATATTACGTAGGTAAAAGACATGCTCTGATTGAGACATTAGGGAAACATTTTGCCACAAGTGGCTTGTTTAGTCCTAATTCTAGCCACCTGTGGCAAAACGTTTCCTTAACCCTTTCAGGGTTTTCGACGTACTAGTACGGCTTACGCACCAGGGTTATTGATGTACTAGTACGCCTAAATTCTAGCGCCTTCAAATCTAGCGAGAGAAAGCTGGTAGGCCTACATATGAAAGAATGGGTCTATGTGGTCAGTGTGTGCAGTATAAAAAAAATCCTACAGCACTCAGTGTGTAATGAGAAAAAAAAAACTTTGACCATGTCTTTGGATTGAAACAGCGACTTTGCACTGTATTTTCGTATGGTATTTGTGGTTGTATTCTAGTTTTCCTGGTCTCATTTTATAGAATGGAAGACATATTACAGAAATTGAGATGATTTTGACTGGTTACCTTGAAATTGAGCTCAAAGTAGAAGAAATGTTTGATTTTTACCAAAGTTCAAAAGTAAACAAATCATGCCAAGGGTCCAATACACGTCAGCTGGTGAGTCTAATATTCTTTCACAAGTGCGCTGATATTATTTATACCATTTCTACACTAATACAGTAGTGTGCATAACAATAAATCTTCTATTTTTTGTAAGAATAAAAATTCAAAGTGGAAAGCAAAAGAAATATAAGAGGGGCCTGGGGATGTGACTAATGAACAGAGAACTTATTTTAGTGCCAGGGATGTCTTTCTTTATTCTGGACCCTATTTGGAAATTGGCATCTTCTGAAATTTGTGTGAAATTGGCAAAATTGCCAATTTCTGACCACTTTATTGGATAGTTGAAATTGGTAAATGGGTGGTTTCTTGTACTCATTCAATAGAAAAAATGGAGTTCTAGCGAAATAAATATGGTTTTTATCGACTAGTACACAGGAATTGGCCAAAAATAGGGCTCAAAGTGGGCAGAATCGCTGATGCTTAAACATCGGCGAGACTGCTAACTTCGCGAGAGCATAATTCCGTCAGTTTTCCATCAAATTTCATACTTTTGGTGTCATTATGATCGGGAAAAAAATCTCTTATCATTTCTTAAGATTTTTTTTTTTTTTCCGAAAAATTTTCGACCCTGAGAACAAGTTCAGGAGAGGGCCTCTTGACCTTGAAGGGGTTAATAAATGTCTTCATCACTACATGCATGTCTTTTACTTACTACTTATTGCAATCACCATATCACTTTCATTAAGCAAATATCACCCTTACCTTTGAGAAATATTGAATGTGCAAATTTTTGCAGCCTAAATTATACAAAAAAAAAAGTTTTGTACTCTTCATTAGTGGTTGTAAATTTTGCTCAGGTTATATAGCTCAGTGAATGACACACACTTAATTGTCATCGCATTTTGGCATTAAGTGATTATGTAATACTACTACTACTACTACTACTAATAACAATAATAATAATAATAATAATAATAAACTTGTTAAAATGTGCTTTTTAGCATTCATAACATGCACAGTAATGTACATAGTATAATAGTCAGTTAATAGCTATCATCATTATAATAAAACACAAAAATTTAATATTGTAATACTAATTCAATAATAATGTCTTGCTTGAAAATTTCTACTGTAATATATTACTGTAGTATATCAAAATAAAATTAAAATGTTAGTTACAGCAAATAACAGAAATAATTATTGTACTACAGTATTAGAAATACTAATACAATAATATTAATATTGTAAAATAATTTGGCTTAAAGAACACTTTTTACTCCTGGCATTGCCATTATGTAAGCACTGCACAGCTGTACTGCAGCTTTGAGTACTCTACTTCCTTCCAACTATTTGTATATAGTATTAGTTTTCTCAAGTTGCCTCACTCTTCACGCTACAAGTCAGCACCCACCTTTCGGAGGATATTCAGTTTACTAGACCTTCGGCATGAGATTCTGTAGTAATCCATGTTAAAGAATTATGGCAAAAAATTTCATTACTCTTATGTTTTTCATTGTGCAAGTACCATACCATCTCATATTTATTTAGGCCATTAATTATCATTATCATTACACTACACTATTGTTGTATGTTCAGTACTGAACTTCAGGCACATTTTTAGCATTCATTAGGACCATGATTATACTGTATTTCATTATAGGTTTCCTCATGATTAATTTGGAAATTACAAAATCTCGATATAAAAAAAAGGCAAATTATTGTAATGGATGAGTGACTTTATATGAACAGTGATGTCAGAAAATGTCTTCACATAGTGATCTCACCAGCGGTATTCCTTTAGGGACAGTACTTGCCCTGATGATGACATACCGTAAGGGATAGATAGATTTACAGATACCATGTACTTATGGATGTTACAAAAATTATATACAAAGTAAAAAATTAAGATTCATTGTGAAGGGGTGGTAGTATACCTTAGATAGGACTGGGCTTTGAAATGAGTTAAGGTAGAAGAACAACATATATCATGTTATAAAATACATAAGAAAAAGGAGACTTGGCAGTGGAGAACAAGAATGTATAGTTTTTATTATTATTTTTATATTATCACACTGGCCGATTCCCACCAAGGCAGGGTGGCCCGAAAAAGAAAAACTTTCACCATCATTCACTCCATCACTGTCTTGCCAGAAGGGTGCTTTACACTACAGTTTTTAAACTGCAACATTAACACCCCTCCTTCAGAGTGCAGGCACTGTACTTCCCATCTCCAGGACTCAAGTCCGGCCTGCCGGTTTCCCTGAACCCCTTCATAAATGTTACTTTGCTCACACTCCAACAGCACGTCAAGTATTAAAAACCATTTGTCTCCATTCACTCCTATCAAACACGCTCACGCACGCCTGCTGGAAGTCCAAGCCCCTCGCACACAAAACCTCCTTTACCCCCTCCCTCCAACCTTTCCTAGGCCGACCCCTACCCCGCCTTCCTTCCACTACAGACTGATACACTCTTGAAGTCATTCTGTTTCGCTCCATTCTCTCTACATGTCCGAACCACCTCAACAACCCTTCCTCAGCCCTCTGGACAACAGTTTTGGTAATCCCGCACCTCCTCCTAACTTCCAAACTACGAATTCTCTGCATTATATTCACACCACACATTGCCCTCAGACATGACATCTCCACTGCCTCCAGCCTTCTCCTCGCTGCAACATTCATCACCCATGCTTCACACCCATATAAGAGTGTTGGTAAAACTATACTCTCATACATTTCCCTCTTTGCCTCCAAGGACAAAGTTCTTTGTCTCCACAGACTCCTAAGTGCACCACTCACCCTTTTCCCCTCATCAATTCTATGATTCACCTCATCCTTCATAGACCCATCCGCTGACACGTCCACTCCCAAATATCTGAATACATTCACCTCCTCCATACTCTCTCCCTCCAATCTGATATCCAATCTTTCATCACCTAATATTTTTGTTATCCTCATAACCTTACTCTTTCCTGTATTCACCTTTAATTTTCTTCTTTTGCACACCCTACCAAATTCATCCACCAATCTCTGCAACTTCTCTTCAGAATCTCCCAAGAGCACAGTGTCATCAGCAAAGAGCAACTGTGACAACTCACACTTTATGTGTGATTCTTTATCTTTTAACTCCACGCCTCTTGTCAAGACACTCGCATTTACTTCTCTTACAACCCCATCTATAAATATATTAAACAACCACGGTGACATCACACATCCTTGTCTAAGGCCTACTTTTACTGGGAAATAATTTCCCTCTTTCCTATGTACTCTAACTTGAGCCTCACTATCCTCGTAAAAACTCTTCACTGCTTTCAGTAACCTACCTCCTACACCATACACCTGCAACATCTGCCACATTGCCCCCCTATCACCCTGTCATACGCCTTTTCCAAATCCATAAATGCCACAAAGACCTCTTTAGCCTTATATGTTTCACTGTAAACACCTGGTCCACACACCCCCTACCTTTCCTAAAGCCTCCTAGTTCATCTGCTATCCTATTCTCAGTCTTACTTTTAATTCTTTCAATAATAACTCTACCATACACTTTACCAGGTATACTCAACAGACTTATCCCCCTATAATTTTTGCACTCTCTTTTGTCCCCTTTGCCTTTATACAAAGGAACTATGCATGCTCTCTGCCAATCCCTAGGTACCTTACCCTCTTCCATACATTTATTAAATAATTGCACCAACCACTCCAAAACTGTATCCCCACCTGCTTTTAACATTTCTATCTTTATCCCATCAATCCCGGCTGCCTTACCCCCTTTCATTTTACCTACTGCCTCACGAACTTGCCCCACACTCACAACTGGCTCTTCCTCACTCCTACAAGATGTTATTCCTCCTTGCCCTATACACAAAATCACAGCTTCCCTATCTTCATCAACATTTAACAATTCCTCAAAATATTCCCTCCATCTTCCCAATACCTCTAACTCTCCATTTAATAACTCTCCTCCTATTTTTAACTGACAAATCCATTTGTTCTCTAGGCTTCCTTAACTTGTTAATCTCACTCCAAAACTTTTTCTTATTTTCAACAAAATTTGTTGATACCATCTCACCCACTCTCTCATTTGCTCTCTTTTTACATTGCTTCACCACTATCTTAACCTCTCTCTTTTTCTCCATATACTCTTCTCTCCTTGCATCACTTCTACTTTGTAAAAACTTCTCATTTGCTAACTTTTTCTCCCTTACTACTCTCTTTACATCATCATTCCACCAATCGCTCCTCTTCCCTCCCGCACCCACTTTCCTGTAACCACAAACTTCTGCTGAACACTCTAACACTACACGTATAGTTGTAAAACAAAAAAGGCCAAACTAACCAAGGTACAGGTGGGGCTTGAATAATAGAATGGATACAAAAGTTAATACTACAACCACTGGGTAGTTAAAGCTAATTATGATGGATTAAATACTGGGACTGGGCCATGCAAGCATATCTCTGTTCCTGTAGCTATAAATAGGTAGTCACTTAACTAGATACAGATAACCCAGAGGTTTGCACTACACACACTCAGATGGCTTGCACTATACCCCTGCAAAGGCACTACTTACATTACAGCATTTCCACACCTTGTGTTGCTGAGCATGACACACCAATACACAGTAGCACTTGCTAATGTCTGGCCTTTGTGAATGTAGCACTTTGGGTGGAGGTAGTGAAGGTGAATTCTCTGCATGAATTCAGTTGTAAATGCAACAGGACTCGAGTGATATAGATGTATCCAATAAGATGGCTAATGGTTAAGTAAACACTTAGTCAATTTGTAACTTATAACAACTAATATGAATTGGCTGTCAACTTATTTTTAGATGGGAGGAAAAGTATTAAGTGTATTGAAGAACATTTTGATTCTCAGATTTTTTATTCGTGTATTTGATTTACATTTACTGAGTTGTGGCTTGTGCCGTACTCCTGATATCACAAACTATATTAATCTTTTGGATAGTAAAGGCAAACACTGCTGAACTAGCACAAGTAAACCAACTGAGACCTGTTGTGCGGCCACCAGCGTCCCTACCAGCAAACAGGGTGCGGAGCTGGAGGGAGATACCTTATTTATTCTAAATTTTTACAACTTCATGATGCTAATAGTAGTAGAATTCAGCCAAAAAGTACACTATATAGATTTAACCTAGGATAACTGTACGTAGTCAAACAGTGTGACTTATTTCCATGTTTCGATGAATATTACACCTTGATACAATTGTAATATCATAAGATTTCCTTGTAAGTATACGTTTTATATTTATATTACATGGGATCTCCATGGGGAAGTAGAAATCCTTCCTCCATAAGCCATGCATTTTGTAAGAGGTGACTAAAATGCCAGGAACAAGGGGCTAGTAACACCTTTTCCTGTATAAATTACTAAATTTAAAAAGAAAAACTTTCGTTTTTCTTTTTTAGGTCACCCTGACTTGGTGGGATATGGCCAGTGTGATGAGAAAAAAAAATTACAAGATATTCCCTGAACCTAAATATAACATTACAATTAACCCATGAAAATTATGCAGTATTACCTATTTCAATATTTTGAGGAGTATTACACCTTGAAACACGTACAAGCATTCCTTGTATGTAGTGTTAGAACACCAAGCAGTAAAGAAAAAAATAGAAAAAAGTTATGCATATTAGTAAAATGATGTGAAGATATTTTATGGCACATTTTATCTATAAGTTTTGGGTTATGAGAGCATTGAAGAGAAGCAGGATCACTACTTGTTACACACATTATTTATAAAGACTCCATTAAAATCTTGTGTATTTTGCATGAAGAAAATACATGTTGCAGAACAAGCTTTAATTGGGACATTTTACTCTGTAGAGCTTTATCAAATGATGATATCCCTATAGGAGCTTGGTCCCTAACATTTGTTTTCTTCTCTCTAGTATTGTTAGAAGTATGCCATGTGGATCCATTATACCGCTTGTTGGTTCATTACACTGCTGGTTGGTTCATTACACTGCTGGTTGGTTCATTACACTGCTGGTTGGTTCATTACACTGTTGGTTGGTTCATTACACTGTTGGTTGGTTCAATGCACTGTTGGTTGGTTCATTACACTGTTGGTTGGTTCATTACACTGTTGGTTGGTTCATTACACTGCTGGTTGGTTCATTACACTGCTGGTTGGTTCATTACACTGTTGGTTGGTTCAATGCACTGTTGGTTGGTTCATTACACTGTTGGTTGGTTCATTACACTGTTGGTCGATTGATTACACTGCTGGTTGGTCGGTTCATTACACTGCTGATTGGATCCAGCTGACTATCAGAATTTTTCATTCATGTTCTTTTTAGTCATTTCTTCTTGTGGATGTTCTGCAATCATGTTTAGCATATAGCATATCAGAAAATATCATGGAGAGCAGGTTTGGATTTCAACATTTAGTAATGCTTGTCGTGTCAAATCTTTATCAGTTACTACCCTTGACATTCATGAAGGGCTCTTGATTCAAGACACTGGAGCTGCTCACCCCTTCTTCAGATCAGTCCTTCCATTACCCAGGAACTATGTGATCTTTATAAGTTAGTGCTTCTCTGTGAATGTAATAATAATAATATAATTATCGGTAACTAAATCAGCACCCTATTTAATGCAAAATATGTCATATTGTACATGGTATTATAATTTTATATCATAAGTTTTTTATTTTTTATTTTATTTTTTTTTTATTTTTTTGCATTTTTTCAGTCATCAGGGTCAGTAAGTGGCAGCTTAAATAGTGCCACCAATACTGGATCAAAAAACTCTACTCCAAAATCTTCGACTTCATTAGATTTATTAGCAGACTTGGGGAACCAGCCTGTTTCCTCAGTTAACTCCAATGACCCCTTTGCCTCTCCTACAAGTTCCCAAGCACCCACATCAGTTTCGCAGCCTTCATTTGCCAATTTTGAGAATGCAAACATTTTTACAAACACACTTGGTAAGTTTTTTTTCTGTATTTTTCAGTATTATGTGCATATAACAAATGTATGTGTTTTGATTTTGTTTATTTCTTCTTATCTTCATGGAGAAGTGGAGCAGAATTCTTCCTCCATAAGCCATACGTGTTGTAAGAGGTGACTAACATGCCGGGAGCAACGGCTGGTAACCCCCTTCTCCTCTATACATTACTAAAGTTAAAAAGAGAAATTTTCATTTTTCTTTTTGGGCCACCCTGCTTCATTGGGATACGGCTGGTTTGTTGAAAGAAGTAGTAGTTTTGGTTTATGACAGAATGAATGTTTGATATTTTCACATTCCTTGCTACTAAAATAGAATCATCTACAGTTCTAATATCTTAAGTTGTAGAAGCAGGAGATACAATGCTTTCATTCTGAAGGAGGGGTGGGAATATTGCAGCTCAAAGAGTTATTTAACCTGTGATGTTTTCACAATTCTAGCAGGACAGTTATTGATTGAATGATGTGGCATGTGTTTCCTATTTTGGTTCATCCTACTTTGGTGGGAAATGACCAGTGTGGCTAAGAAAAAAAATGGTGAAAAGATCAAACCCTCAAAGTGAACTGAGTTGTCTTAATCTTGTTAATTAGTATTCATTAACAGTAAAAATTAGTCTGTTAATTCTTGTTTTGTAATCTATTTTGGGACAGCACTTATTATTTAGTGTAATGTGTACTTTAAATAAAAATGAATAGAGGTTATTTTTCAGGTAACTGACTTGTGAAGATATGGTTTACAGAAGAATGCGAGAGTATAATATAAAGACTATGAAATCTTTTGTTATCAGTCACAGATATTGAGTTACAAATTGTTTATGGTGCTAATACAGTAGTTTTGGAATTACAGGCATACCTAAACAAAATTTGTGTACAGCAGACAAAAAGGTTGTTTAAAATACAGTAAAGTAAACTCATAACTTGACTCTACGTGGCTGTTTGGGATGAACATTATTGAAGAATTGCAACATAAGTTTTTGTACAATGAGGAAATCATTTATGTTATGCTCCATACATCTTAAAAAAGTGAAATTTAACTTGTGAAATGTGGGTAGTGACCTCCATGGACTTTCATAATCTGCTCGTCAAGCTACAAGATTAAAAAGATTAAAGATTTTATTTCTTTGCAAAGGTTACAATGTGTAGCTACAAAGAAAGCCACTATCATGCCGGGGCTTTTCGGGCAAACTAATCCTAGTACATACAAACTCTGTCCCTTACCCCACAGCCCACTACCTTCCATTCTTCTTACTTAATAAATGTTTCCCAAAAGTCTCTATAACCTATGAATGATTAATTTATATAAAGCATCAGTATAAAAAGTTAGAAGAGATTATTGAATGCATTATTATCAAGAATACCCGAAAGTTTAGTAGGTGATGAAGTTT
This sequence comes from Cherax quadricarinatus, assembly GCF_038502225.1. Classification (NCBI taxonomy): domain Eukaryota; kingdom Metazoa; phylum Arthropoda; class Malacostraca; order Decapoda; family Parastacidae; genus Cherax; species Cherax quadricarinatus. The sequence goes on from NC_091377.1 coordinate 6,493,464, forward strand.
GAAGGCTATTTTACAGCTTGGATTGAAAAACTTCCCCCAAGTGAAGCATTGCCTCACTGAATATTCTTACTATAAAGAAAGAATGGATATAATTGAAAACCGCTGTATTAGCGAAACGCTGTAAAGCGAGTGTTGTAAAATGGGGCCTGCCTGTAGTCATGATACTTATGGATTGGTTTTAAGAACAGCATATGATTAATAGTGTTTATGCTCATCTAACATCCTGCTTGATTACCTGCCTGCGAGCCTGCCTATCTTTGTCTCTTAATAAGTTTATACAATAAAAGTTAAATTTTCATTGGGATTCTGTGGGATTTGAACCAAGTGGCATCTGTAAAGGAATGATTTGCATGTCTGAGCATTATGCTTCATTGGATGGGGATTCCTTTTTGAGAGAGTACAGTTCGCCTCACTGTTAACAGACCAAAGATTGAACCTCCACCACTATTTACATTAAATGCCCTGCACAGTTTACCACTTCATATACATTAAATATAATAAAGTAACAGTAATCTTACACTGGATTTGTGAGACAATTTTCTGGTTTATTCCCTTTGTGGAACCAGCCACTACATATTGTTATTATATATATTTCTTAGAAAACATAATTAATATATATATACAATTTATTTATTTATTAATTTTAAGGAATTATGTATTAATTTCACCTATTGTATTGAGGTATACAACATTCATTACTAAAAAAAAAATCCTTTATATACTACCATATAAACAATATTTAAGTATGTGTTATCATTATCACCCTCTTATCTCACAGGTGTCAAATGTGAATGATGCTACTCTTAAACCAAATTTCTATATTAGCCATTTTTTCCCTCTGCCATAATTTGCACTTTTCATTGTGTCTGTCATTTCCCAGCATCATCAGTAGATGGTTTCTCTTTCTCCAGAAGAGCAGTTTTCACAGAGTGAAACCGAATCAACGTGTGAAACACTTACGGATCAACCTTGCACTCTCTCTCTTAATCCTCCTCCTTGTCCTGCCCAAACTCCCTCACCTCGTCTGAGCCCCTCTCGCTTTAATTGGGAGGCTTTTGAGGAAGATGTAAATCCTGGCACTCCTCTTATCCCAATGTCAGAAGCCTTCCGTTCTGCCACCATTTCTTGTGATGCCTCCAATAGGCCAACTAACAAGCAGAAAAGCTATCCCACTTTGATATTTGCCTCGGGTGTGAGTGCCCAATATGTTTACCCAACTTACCCAACCTTAAATGCATGTCCAAAGGAGGAAGATAAAGTTTCATCTTCCACAGAAAAACAGTCTCTGTCCTTTTCTAACTCTTCTGTCATGAGTAGTGAACAGAGTTTGCATGCTTCCTTAGAACCAAGACCAAGTCAGGCAAACTCCTCTCCAACAGCCACAAAGAATGTACGAGTATCACAGGTGCAGGCAAAAAGTACCCACTTACATGGTAGCCCATTTCAGTCAAGGAAGAAACTGCCTTCAGGCTCCAAAGGTCTCGGTGATTTTGCATACTCAGCTCTGAATGTGGATTTGCCACATTCTGACACTGTTAGAGCTCTTGTTGATTACAATGACGTGCCAGAAAGCACTCGAAGTTACTTTCATCTGAATGCAAAGTCTAATGAGATTAGCTCAAAATGTTTTGCTGCTTTTCTGTCTTCAACTAATAAATTAAGGGGAACTTCTTACCAAAATCTTGCTTCAGGAAGCCGACAAATATCCTCAGACTTGGAAAAGAAAAAAAACGAGGAGAAATCGTTAGATAGGGAATGCGAGTCTCCAAAATCAAGAATGGTAAGTAATATGCCTGCTCCAGAAGTTGATAATATTGTAAAAACTAACCCATTTTTAAGTGAAGGTGCTTCTCTATCTTCAACTAATGATGAAAATGCTATTTTTGATAATGCTCCCCTCTTTACCGAGAAGAGGGGAGAAGCCTCCAAGCCCATACCAATCATCAACAAGATTACCACTAGCAGCAGCCTTAGTAGCAGTTTTCCTAGTGCGTGTCCACCTCGTGCATCATTATTTACTAACCCATTTGTATCGTTTTTGCAGCCTGCCACTAATGCTCGGCAGGACCCACCTATGGCCAGCAGTGCAGTTGGACGTGTTGGAAGTTTGGGTGGTTTTAGCAGTAGTGATATGTTCTTGCATGAAAATTTAGGCCAGCAGCAACAACCTTTCCACTGTAATACTGACATTAGCATGACTTCTGCTAATTACGTTCTTGCAGGCACCACAACTAGCAACAAATCAACCTCCTTGGGCCCACAACTCCCATTCTCCAATAATCCCCTTACCCCAATGGTTCCTGGCTCCTCTTCCAATCCTCCTTCCTCAACTGTTCACAACACTCAATCCTGTTCAAATACACCTATGCAAGATCGTTATGCAGCCTTGAAGGATTTGGATGAAGAGTTCAAGACGCAGAAAGAATCGGAAACAATGTCAAGTAAGAATCTACTGATTTTTATCTTAAATGCATGACTATTTAGAGGATTACTAGAATTAGTTCATTATTTGTAGTTTACTTAATCTATAGAAATTTTGCAGTGACATTCCTGATAACCTGAATAATCACAAAAAATCAGCTTACTTATACAAAGTTTGTAAGGAGACTTCCATAAAAAATGTTGACCTTTTACAAAATATGTTCTTTGAATTTTTTAGTACATTACATCTTCCTCCTTCAACCTAGATGTTTAAGGTAATAATTTTTAACTGAGGCACAGTAAAGCATTATCTAGTAATGTTAAGAGTACAACCATGCTTGATACAAGTATGTACTCAGGTAGTTCACTAATGCATGTTTCACTATACAGCTTCTCCTCACTTAACGATGGAGTTCCGTTCCTAATACCATGTTGATAATTGAATTCGTCACTAAACAAGGAGCATACTATAATGGTAATGGGTTTATGTCAACCATCTTTGATAGTGCTTTGTCACCCTTGCACCATTTATAATATTTTTAGCATATTTTTAAATGTATTTTATTTTTATTTTTATTTTTTATTTTATTTTCTTTTTGGGGATTTTCTTTTTGGGTCACCCTGCCTCAGTGGGAGATGGCCAGCTTGTTAAAAAAAAAAATTAAATGTTTGTACAGTAATGTACTCTATATTGTAATAAACAGGAATAGAGGAAATCGGCTCTAATATACATTATTTAGGTATGCATGCTGGTCAGAGAGCCCGTCGTAAGTCCGAGTCGTCGGTGAACGAGTATGTCGCTAAGTGAGGAGAGGCTGTATAGCCTATGGTTCATAAAGATTTGACTACCAAATTGAGGGACTAAAATCAACTATGTATAATTCTTCAGTTGACTCTATGCTTGAACAGTCTGAAATCAAGTGACAGACATGTTACATTACCAGCTAAATGTCATTTTCTCCTGTCAGATTTAACATATAGTGTATCAGAAATTTACCTCTGGCTTTGTTTTTACTTGCCATACAATTTGTAGTTCTTCTGCCAGGGCTCCATACAGTACTACTACAAAAACATCTGTACCTGATATTGGCATGTTTAAGAGTGAATTTTTTTTTAAGACTGAAATAAACATAGTATTACAAATCCTGTTTCAGGGCTTTCCTTTTATTTTTTAGATTTACCAGTAGCTATTTTCCACTTGGTTCTCAGTCCCTTACATATACTGTTTCCTGAAGCATTTTTCCAAAATACTATTATGTTGTTAGAGTCAGGATATTAGCTGGAGATGATTCAGGACAACAAGCTGTCCACATTAGCAGTAATAAATGAATTTATTTCCATATGTTATATATAGTCGGACTTGAGTCCTGGAAATGGGAAGTACAATGCCTGCACTTTAAAGGAGGGGTTTGGGATATTGGCAGTTTGGAGGGATATGTTGTGTATCTTTATACGTATATGCTTCTAAACTGTTGTATTCTGAGCACCTCTGCAAAGGTAGTGATAGTGTGTGAGTGTGGTGAAAGTGTTGAATGATGATGAAAGTATTTTCTTTCTGGGGATTTTCTTTCTTTTTTGGGTCACCCTGCCTCGGTGGGAGACGGCCGACTTGTTGAAAAAAAAAAAAAATGTTACATAGTTTTACAAAATTGGATAGCCATTAGTAATTCACATGGAGAGCTCCTGGTTTTGCAGAACATTCAGTCAAGCATAATCTTACCTTAAGACTAGTAGAACATAACAGAACATAAAAACATTGCATATGTATACAAACACAAACAGTGGTTTTAAGGATTATAACAAACATATTTAAATCCTACATGACAGTAGATTAAAAGTATAGCATAGTACTTGACAATAAGAAAAGTTGAGTTAAATTCAACCAGATATGTTCTCAGGTGGATATACAGCAAGCATGTGTGAGCGTGTTAGATAGTAAATGGAGATGAATGGTTTTTGGGACCTGACGACCTCTTGGGGTGTGAGCAGGGTGATATTTTGTGAAGGGATTCAGGGAAACTGGTTAGCCAGACTTGAGTCCTGGAGGTGGGAGGTACAATGCCTGCACTTTAAAGGAGGGGTTTGGGATATTGGCAGTTTGGAGGGAAATCTAAACTGTCTTATCTGAGCGCCTCTGTAAGGATGGTGATATTGTATAAGCGATGGTGAAAATGTTGAATGATGAAGGTTTTTTCTTACCTTTTGGATTTTTCTATTTTTTGGGGTCACCCTTCCTCGGTGGGAAACAGCTGATGCGTTTAAAAAAAAAAAATTTCCTTGAGTTTCAGATTGTTCTGAGAGCTGCTTTTTGTCAAGCTGTAATTGGTTTGAGGTGTGTAGTTGAAGTTGATCTCTTGGCACAGAATCCATGATTGAGGTATAGCTGAATGAGGAGAAAGCGTGAGAGGTGCAGGTTGTGGAACATAATAGCAAATTTTGGAAAGTCTCTACTGTCTATATGCATAGGCTTATTGCATTTCTATTAATAAATCATTAATTAATCATTAACCCTTTCAGAGTCCGTGCCGTAGATCTACGGCTTTACGTTCAGGGTCCAAACCGTAGATCTACGCAATGAGCTCAGCTCACTCTGATAAGCTGTGAGTGGTAAATTTGGGCCTAGATATGAAAGAATACATCTACGTGGTATGTGTGCACCACATAAAACAAATCCTGCAGCACACAGTGTATAATGAGAGGAAAAAAATTGAGACCGTGATTTTCGATTAAAACAGCGACTGCAGTGTTTTTTCGCATGTTTTTTATAGTTGTATTTGCGATTTCTTGGTCTCATTTGATAGAATGGAAGAGATATAATAGAAATAGAGATGATTTTGATTGGTTTTAGCACTGGAAATGGCTTGAAACTGAGCTCAAAGTAGCAGAAATGTTAAATTTTTGCCGATGTTCAAGAGTAAGCAAACGACCTCACACGTCTAATGCACTCCAGCTGGTGGGTCTAATATACATTCACAAATGTGGTGATGATATTTATACAATAGAAGATTTACTATTATGCAATATTGCATAACAGTAAATCTTCTATTTTTTGGTTTGAATAAAAATTCATTGTGTGAATAAAAAATAAAAATGGAATTCATTTGTAAAGCCTCAAAATGTAACTAATGAACAGAGGAAATGTTAGTTTAGTGCCAGGAATACCTACATTGTTTATTCTGGACCCTATTTTGAAATTGGAATATTTTGAACTTTGTGTTAAATTGGCCAAATTACCAATTTCCGATCACTTTATTTTGTAGTTGAAATAGTTGACTTGGCGATTTCTTGTGCTCAATCGATAGAATAAAAGTAATACTAGTGAAACAGCTAAGAATTTGGTTGACCGGAATAGTGTAATTGGCCTAAAATGGGAGTCAAAGTCAGCAAAATTGCCAATTCGTAAATATCGCTGACACATCAAAATTCGCAAGAGCATAATTTCGTCAGTTTTCCATCAAATTTCGTACTTTTTGTTTTACTACCTTCAGAAAAAGATTCTCTACCATTTCATTAGAAAAAATAATTTTTTTTTTTTTTTCAAAGTTCTTGGATCCTGGTGTGCACTTTGAAATTTGGCCTCTGGACCCTGAAAGGGTTAATGTAAAACTGCTAAGAGCATTATTTACTTTTTTTTCAACAAGTTAGCCGTCTCCCACCAAGGCAGGGTGACCCAAAAAGAAAGAAAATCCCAAAAAAGACAATACTTTCATCGTCATTCAACACTTTCACCTCAACATACATAATCACTGTCTTTGCAGAGGCACCCAGATTCAACTGTTTAGAAGTATTTATAAAGATATATAACATATCCTTCCAAATTGCCAATATCCCAAACCTATCCTTTAAAGTGCAGGCACTGTACTTCCCATTTCCATGGCTCTTGTCCGGCTATATAAAAATAACCGGTTTCCCTGAATCCCTTCACTAAATATTACCCTGCACACACTTCAACAACTCGTCAGGTCCCAAATACCATTAGTCTCCATTCACTAGTATCTAACACGCTCACGCACGCTTGCTGGAAGTCCAAGCCCCTCACCCACGAAACCTCCTTTACCCCCCTCCCTCCAACCTTTTCGAGGACGACCCCTATTCCGCCTTCCCTCCCCTACAGATTTATACGCTCTCCATGTTATTCTACTTTGATCCATTCTCTCTCAATGACCAAACAACCTCAACAACCCCTCTTCAGCCCTCTGACTAATACTTTTATCAACTCCAGACCTCCTAATTTCCACACTCCGAATTCTCTGCATAATATTTACATCACACATTGCCCTTAGACAGGACATCTCCAATGCCTCCAACTGCCTCCGCTGCAGCATTTACAACCCAAGCTTCACACCCATATAAGAGTGTTGGTGCCACTATACTTTCATACATTCCCTTCTTTGCCTCCATAGATAACGAAAACCATTATATTATGGTTAAATATAAAAAAAATAAGTTTTTAATTAATGTATTAATGCTGAATGCTGTATTTATCATACAGTACTTGTTTAATGAAATTTATTTTTTAGCAAACTATTGCATTAATTAAGATCTATAACTGATCAAAAGAAATAATATAGTTTAGATTCAGTATACAGTACACGTATATAGAATGCCAACAAATTCATGGGCTTGTATACTCTGCTATAACCATCCATTGAAGACAACTAACCTCAACTGTGATTATACCTTTTCTTTGATTATTGATGCAGTATTGGAACCTAAGCAGTTATTTCCTGCATTTATACTTTGCTTTGCATCCAACACATTAGAGTTAAGTCATATCACTCTTTGTTAATTTTAAGCAGTTATTTGGTGCTATGAAAAGTGATGTTAAAATTACAGTGAATAGATGCATGTGCTTGTTAGTGAAGTTGTCTAGTCGATACAAATTTTTATCCATGTCTGTCCATAGTTTTATTTTGCAGTTTAGAATATTAAATCAGAAACCGAATTCTAAAACAAGATTACCCACAGATGGTGGGAGTAGTTGGCCCATACCTAATGGAAGTCATCAGAGTTCTTCGGTGTTTGGTTCCTCAACTTCGGCACTGAATGGAACAGTCTTTGGCTCACCTGGTACCACCAACAGTGTCTTCAATGCTGTTAATGGAGGTGGCTCTGGAGGCATGGGGGTGTTTGGCACTCCTCCAAAGGCTGGCAATGCCTGGGCTAATAATTTTGCTGGTGCTAATCCATTTTCAGGTAAGTTGAAATAAAAATGTCCTAAGTATCTGAAAGGTATTTTTTTATATACAGTTTAATTTACAGGCTAAAAACTGTTGTCCTACTAAGCTCATTTAAAAGCCCAGCTCAATTCAGTGTATGCTATTATATCTTCCCCCATCTTACTCCACCTGGAGTTTACCTGGAGAGTATTCTGAACGTCAGCTTCCCCACAATCTGGTCTGTGATGTGACCTTGCCAGTGTTCAAAGACACAGGGTTTTTTTTTTTTTTTTTTTTCACTAGCTGTCTCCCACCAAGGTAGGGTGACCCAAAAGAAGAAACGCTTTCCATCAATGACTCGATCACTGTTTTGCCAGAGGCATGCCAATACTACAGCTCATATGCTCCTCCAAACTGCAAATATCCCCACTCCACCAGAGTGTAGTCACTGTACTTCCCACCTCCAGGACTCAAGTCTGGCTAATTAAGGTACAGTGCAACCTCGGTTTTTGTATGCCTTAGTTTGTACGTAAAAACCATAGTTATTCTCTAGAAACTGTATTTTTTGTTAATATTTTTGGGTATCTGGAATGGATTAATTGGATTTACATTATTTCTTATGGGAAATATTGCTTCAGTCTTTGTACAGTTCAGTTTATCGTCAGACTTTTTCGAACGGATTAATCACGAAAACCGAGGTTCCACTGTAAGATGCTTGACAGAACTTATACATGCAGTGAAAGCTCTATGTACATTCTCTAGATCATCTGTTGTGATCCCACACCAGCTGACTGACACCTAGGTACCTGTATGCTGCTAGGTGAACAGAGGCAGCGGGTGTAGGGAATGCTTACTAACATTATCAAGTTTGTCATCTGTAAAGCTAGATGTAAGATGAGTAATAATGACAAGAGTGGAATAGACACATGCACCACCTGGGTATCTTGTCACTCTAATTTGTACAGAGAAGGAGAAGGATTGAGGATGGATGATGGATTGGGTCAGATTTTTTGTTACTACTGGGAATGACATATAAATGGTAATGATAGTGCTGTTGCTATTACTGTTACTTTATTTCAACAGGATGTAATACTGGAACTCCCTGGATGAATGGAGGAAGTTCAGTAGGAACTGCAACACACACTCAACAGGGTTTTGGCTCTGTTGTCCAACATAATCCCTTTGGAACAAGTGAGTTGAGAAATTGAAAAGTCAAGTGCATTGGTGAATACTTCCTAATGTCTTTCAGAAACAGATATGTTACTTAGAAGTACATGAGATCTTCTACTTACGAAAAGAGTTGTATAAAAAACAATACTGTAGTACAAAGAATGGTTGTTTCACTCATGCTGTTACTGCAACTCTGGTTGTAAAACTATAATTGGTTCTGAAGTGCCTTGTTTGTAATTGCAGATGTGTGTAACCTGGCATTTTTAACTTGGGGACTTCCCATACCATATTCTTCATGCAGTATAGCATTACCTCTGTACATGATGAAAAGGCATTTGCAGTTATGTAAATTTACTCCCTAATATATTCTTTTGTCATTAAATACTTCTATGTTAATCAAACTATTATTATGTGGGGGCTGCCTGCACTTTCATCATCTGTATGCTGTATTACAAATGCCACTTTGTGAAAAAATAAAACTTAATTGACTGACAATTTTTCTCAACATATTTAAATGCTTTTTATTACACTTTTTTTGCAGCCTTATACAGGATGTGGGGTAAGTATAAAATATTTTGTCATATTAATGTGGTATGTGGAGGTTGCAGCATTCTTTTTTTTCGTCTTCATTGTGCCTGAAGAGCTATAGCCGATCCTTGTTTATATGATATTACTCAAAAGTACAGTTATCGAAACAACCTTAATTATAGTAGACTCACATTTCATATCTCAATGTCATATGTCAAGTTACATTCCTGAAATTTTGCACCATGCTTGAAATTACAAAATGGGAAACATAGTTCCATTCTTAACACTTCCAAAAAAAAAAAAAAAAAAAAAAAAATCTAAATTCATTAAATATAATATAGTTTTGTATATTTTACATTGTAATTGTTATAAATTGGATGTATCAAGGTTTATACGGCCAAAAAATACAGTACATGTAGCTGAAACAACAAGGTTAGGTAAAACAATTTTTTCTTTCCATTAATACTGGTTATTTGTAATGGTGATATTGAAATATGTAGAGAGGGTTGCTGTGGCTCTACTGGTCCAAGGTGGATCACTGTGGTTCTGTTGCTGCAGATGGCAGAGTGCTTGGGTTTTCTGTAATGCATGTCTGTTCTCTTTTACTCAGCAGTACTATACATATACAGTTGACAATGAGATGATATTGCTTGGTCTAGAACCTGCTTCACAGTAATGCTACTAGATGTGTCAGGGTTCTTTTTCAGTTAAAAAATAAATAGTCTGCCACTTTACCAGTAGTATGCAGTATCTTGCATATTTCTTGGGGTGTCGACTATTTTGGGTTAGGTTCTTCTACCTCGTCCTCATCTGTTATGTGTCTGTACTAACTGGGGACCTATCTCCAATATTTTTTCTGCAGTTTGTTCATCATCCTCATCATCATCTAACAGTTAATTTACATCTTGCACCTACATATCTTCAACGCTCCCACCTAGTGCTCACTGCCAGATTCACAATCTCATGAACATGAAGAAAAAACAAACAAACTGGAATTATTCACCTCACCAAGCCATAATCTTTTCCAGCCTTCATATATTGTTGACTGGAGTACTTCATCCCATGACAATTTTATATGGGTTATGGCATCTGCAATGTTAAATTGACTCCAGAGCTCTGGAGATCTTATAGTATCTACATTCTCATCTACTGCTATAATGAGTTTGTGCGTGACCTTGCTTGTGTAGTGGCACTTAAATGTCTTAACCAAATGGTTGTATTAAAGATGTCATATTTGGTGGTAAAAAATGTAAACGTCATCTCAGACTGCAAGACTTGAGGATGGCTAAAGGTATTAACAAGAGTGAGGAGGACCTTGAATGAATGGTTCTTTCTGGACAGTAATAGCTTCATTGCAAGAATAAAATAATGCTTGAACCACTCAACACACAGGGCCTCACTCATCCATGCTATCTTAGACAGCCTGGGAACTCTGAGACCGATAAATAGCATAAGCCTGTATTTGAAATCAATGCATTAGTGCACAGAAGCAACTTGAAATGATAGTTCACTGCCTTTATTCCAGGTGCACTTTTCTTTCATTCATGTTGATATAAAGTTCTGGATGGCATCTTCCAAAATAATTCTGTCTTGTCAGCCTTCAACATTTTCTCATTATTGTAGCCATACTCAGAAATTATTTCCACTGAAACTCAGCAAGGAAATTTCTTGCGGCTGCTTGGTCAGTAGACTCATTTTCCCCACCAAACTTTATATTATGCAGCCATGTGCACTAAAATGGTTAAACCTTCCAAACCTAGACGAATACCTCTGAAGGTTTTTCGTCCTGTTTACACACTTATTTTAGTATGACAGGGCTTTCTCCTTTATCATAAGGTTATTAAATCTGGCACCTTTGCTTTCTAGTCAATTTCCACGTCAGCAAGTCACACTCTGAATTACTCATTTCAGTAGCTCTGATTTTCTCATTGTATCTAATTGAAAGAATTGTTTCTTCTGAAACACCAAAGGTGCAAGGCATCTTGATTACGCATACCCCTTCTTTAAGTGTATCTGTTGCCTCTGATTTTGTTCAAAAAGGCATAGTTTCACACTTGTGGTTTCTCTTGGTACTTCCAGCATCACTAATATTCATCTTGGGTGCCATGATTGATATGCATAGCTGAGATGGAATGATGAAGAAATGAAAAATCAGTTGATAAACACAGTAAGGTATGGAATATGTCTAAAAGGTGTCTGGTATTGTGGCTAGATATTTACAAAAAGAAGTAATACTAGGCCTCCCTTTCAAACAATGGGCTTATCCTAGGCTTGCAGGAGAAATGTCTCACTTTGCTCTCAAGCTGAATTTTATGGAAAAAAGAGTATAGTCAATTATATTCTCCAAAATTTACGACACGATCATGCAGTCATTATCCCATGGAATGTGAACTTGACTACAAAATTTCATTTGTGATTTATTGAAAATTCAATGTTTTTCTACGAAATGCAATTTTTTTTTTTTTTTTTTTTTTCAACAAGTCGGCCGTCTCCCACCGAGGCAGGGTGACCCAAAAAAGAAAGAAAATCCCCAAAAAGAAAATACTTTCATCATCATTCAACACTTTCACCACACTCGCACATTATCACTGTTTTTGCAGAGGTGCTCAGAATACAACAGTCTAGAAGCATAAACATATAAAGATACACAACATATCCCTCCAAACTGCCAATATCCCAAACCCCTCCTTTAAAGTGCAGGCATTGTACTTCCCATTTCCAGGACTCAAGTCCGACTATATGAAAATAACCGGTTTCCCTGAATCCCTTCACTAAATATTACCCTGCTCACACTCCAACAGATCGTCAGGTCCCAAGTACCATTCGTCTCCATTCACTCCTATCTAACACGCTCACGCACGCTTGCTGGAAGTCCAAGCCCCTTACCCACAAAACCTCCTTTACCCCCTCTCTCCAACCCTTTCGAGGACGACCCCTACCCCGCCTTCCTTCCCCTATAGATTTATATGCTTTCCATGTCATTCTACTGTGATCCATTCTCTCTAAATGACCAAACCACCTCAACAACCCCTCTTCTGCCCTCTGACTAATACTTTTATTAACTCCACACCTTCTCCTAATTTCCACACTCCGAATTTTCTGCATAATATTTACACCACACATTGCCCTTAAACAGGACATCTCCGCTGCCTCCAACCGTCTCCTCGCTGCTGCATTTACCACCCAAGCTTCACACCCATATAAGAGTGTTGGTACTACTATACTTTCATACATTCCCTTCTTTGCCTCCATAGATAACGTTTTTTGACTCCACATATACCTCAACGCACCACTCACCTTTTTTCCCTCATCAATTCTATGATTAACCTCATCCTTCATAAATCCATCCGCCGACACGTCAACTCCCAAGTATCTGAAAACATTCACTTCTTCCATACTCCTCCTCCCCAATTTGATATCCAATTTTTCTTTATCTAAATCATTTGACACCCTCATCACCTTACTCTTTTCTATGTTCACTTTCAACTTTCTACCTTTACACACATTCCCAAACTCATCCACTAACCTTTGCAATTTTTCTTTAGAATCTCCCATAAGCACAGTATCATCAGCAAAAAGTAACTGTGTCAATTCCCATTTTGAATTTGATTCCCCATAATTTAATCCCACCCCTCTCCCAAACACCCTAGCATTTACTTCCTTTACAACCCCATCTATAAATATATTAAACAACCATGGTGACATTACACATCCCTGTCTAAGACCTACTTTTACCGGGAAGTAGTCTCCCTCTCTTCTACACACCCTAACCTGAGCCTCACTATCCTCATAAAAACTCTTTACAGCATTTAATAACTTACCACCTATTCCATATACTTGCAACATCTGCCACATTGCTCCTCTATCCACTCTATCATATGCCTTTTCTAAATCCATAAATGCAATAAAAACTTCCCTATCTTTATCTAAATACTGTTCACATATATGCTTCAATGTAAACACCTGATCTACACATCCCCTACCCACTCTAAAACCTCCTTGCTCATCCGCAATCCTACATTCTGTCTTACCTCTAATTCTTTCAATTATAACCCTACCGTACACTTTTCCTGGTATACTCAGTAAGCTTATTCCTCTATAATTTTTACAGTCTCTTTTGTCCCCTTTCCCTTTATATAAAGGGACTATACATGCTCTCTGCCAATCCCTAGGTACCTTCCCCTCTTTCATACATTTATTAAACAAAAGTACCAACCACTCCAACACTATATCCCCCCCTGCTTTTAACATTTCTGTCATGATCCCATCAGTTCCAGCTGCTTTACCCCCTTTCATTTTACGTAATGCCTCACGTACCTCCCCCACACTTACATTCTGCTCTTCTTCACTCCTAAAAGATGGTATACCTCCCTGACCAGTGCATGAAATTACTGCCTCTGTTTCTTCCTTAACATTTAAAAGTTCCTCAAAATATTCTCGCCATCTACCCAATACCTCCATCTCCCCATCTACTAACTCCCCTACTCTGTTTTTAACTGACAAATCCATATTTTCCCTAGGCTTTCTTAACTTGTTTAACTCACTCCAAAATTTTTTCTTATTTTCATTAAAATTTCTTGACAGTGCCTCTCCCACTCTATCATCTGCTCTCCTTTTGCACTCTCTCACCACTCTCTTTACCTTTCTTTTACTCTCCATATACTCTGCTCTTCTTATAACACTTCTGCTTTGTAAAAACCTCTCATAAGCTACCTTTTTCTCTTTTATCACACCCTTTACTTCATCATTCCACCAATCACTCCTCTTTCCTCCTGCCCCCACCCTCCTATAACCACAAACTTCTGCCCCACATTCTAATACTGCATTTTTAAAACTATTCCAACCCTCTTCAACCCCCCCACTACTCATCTTTGCACTAGCCCACCTTTCTGCCAATAGTCGCTTATATCTCACCCGAAACTTCCTCCTCCCTTAGTTTATACACTTTCACTTCCCTCTTACTTGTTGTTGCCACCTTCCTCTTTTCCCATCTACCTCTTACTCTAACTGTAGCTACAACTAAATAATGATCCGATATATCAGTTGCCCCTCTATAAACATGTACATCCTGGAGCCTACCCATCAACCTTTTATCCACCAATACATAATCTAATAAACTACTTTCATTACGTGCTACATCATACCTTGTATATTTATTTATCCTCTTTTTCATAAAATATGTATTACTTATTACCAAATTTCTTTCTACACATAGCTCAATTAAAGGCTCCCCATTTACATTTACCCCTGGCACCCCAAATTTACCTACTACTCCCTCCATAACATTTTTACCCACTTTAGCATTAAAATCCCCAACCACCATTACTCTCACACTTGATTCAAAACTCCCCACGCATTCACTCAACATTTCCCAAAATCTCTCTCTCTCCTCTACACTTCTCTCTTCTCCAGGTGCATACACGCTTATTATAACCCACTTTTCACATCCAATCTTTATTTTACTCCACATAATCCTTGAATTAATACATTTATAGTCCCTCTTTTCCTGCCATAGCTTATCCTTCAACATTATTGCTACTCCTGTATATGTATTCATGCAGAAAAAGCGTCCTTCAAGTGAGGTGCCTTAGTGCAGGTGAAAGGCTCTTGATCCATGGCATTGGAGCTCCCTTTTCATTGGATCAAAATTATCTCCCATTCTACAAGCATTTTATGAGTTTATTGCTTCCCATGATTATTATAATAATTAAAAGCAGATGTAAGAATTATAGGGTTGTTGTACAGTACCGTATTATGTTATTGGATACACTTGTTAATAAAATAAATTATTGCACATAGAATTAATTCAAATTTACTTAATTTAACTTTTAAATTTTTTGTGTGATTAGTTTATTATTTAAGCAAATGCAGATTTTACAGTTCAGTTCTTTCTTTAAAAAGGCTCATAAACTCTAATGTTTTTCACTGAAAGAATTAGAGGTAAGACGAAGAGTTGGATTTCAGATGAGCAAGGAGCCTTTAGAGTGGGTAGGGGATGTGTAGATCAAGTGTTTGCATTAAAGCATATATGAACAGTATTTAGGTAAAGGTAGGGAAGTTTTCATTGCATTTATGGATTTAGAAAAAGGCATATGATAGTGGAATGGAGAGCAATGTGGCAGATGTTTTAAGTATATGGAATAGGTAGTAAGTTACTAAATGCTGTAAAGAGTTTTTATGAGGAAAATGAGGCTCAGGTTAGGGTGTGTAGGGGAGAGGGAGATTACTTCCCGGTAAAAGTAGGTCTTAGCAGGGATGTGTAATGTCACCATGGTTGTTTAATATATTTATAGATGGGGTTGTGAAAGAAAGAAATGCTAGGGTGTTGGGGAGAGGGGTGGGATTAAATTATGGGGAATCAAGTACAAAATAGGAGTTGACACAGTTACTTTTTGCTGATGATACTGTGCTTATGGGAGATTCTAATGAAAAGTTGCAAAGGTTAGTGGACGAGCTTGGGAGGGTGTGTAAAGGTAGAAAGTTGAAAGTGAACCTAGATAAGAGTAAGGTGATGAGGATATCAAACAATTTAGATAAAGAAAAATTGGATATCACGTTAGAGAGAGGGAGTATGGAAGAAGTGACTGTGTTTAGATATTTGGGAGTTGATGTGTCAGTGGATGGGCTTATGAAAGATGAGGTTAATCATAGAATTAATGAAGGAAAAAATATGAGTGGTGCGTTGAGGTATTTGTGGAGACAAAAAACGTTGTCCATGGAGGCAAAGAAGGGAATGTATAAAAGTATAGTGGTACCAACACTTATATGGGTGTGAAGCTTGGGTTGTAAATACTGCAGCGAGGAGGTGGCTGGAGGCAGTGGCAATGTCCTGTCTAAGGGCAGCGTGTGGTGTAAATATTATGCAGAGAATTCGGAGTGTGGAAATTAGGAGAAGGTGTGGAGTTAATAAAAGTATTAGTCAGAGGGCTGAAGAAGGGTTGTTGAGGTTGTTTGGTCATTTAGAGAGAATGGATCAAAGTAGAATGACATGGAGAGCATATAAATCTGTAGGGGAAGGAAGGCGGGGTAGGGGTCATCTTCGAAAGGGTTGGAGGGAGGGGGTAAAGGAGGTTTTGTGGGTGAGGGGCTTGGACTTCCAGCAAGCGTGCATGAGCATGTTGGATAGGAGTGAATGGAGACGAATGGTTTTTGGAACCTGACAAGATGTTGGAGTGTGAACAAGGTAATATTTAGTGAAGGGATTTAGGGAAGCCTGTGATTTTTTATATAACCTGATTTGAGTACTGGAAATGGTTAGTAAAATGCCTGCACTTTAAAGGAGGGGTTTGGGATATTGTCAGTTTAGAGGGATATGTTATATATCTTTATATATGCTTCTAAACTGTTGTGCCTGGGTGCCTCTGCAAAAACAGTGATTATGTATGAGTGAGGTGAAAGTCTCAAATGATGATGAAAGTATTTTCTTTTTGGGGATTTTCTTTCTTTTTGGGTCACCGTGCCTTGGTGGGAGATGGCCGACTTGTTGAAAAAAAATTAAAGGTTTACATTCTTTAACCCTTTCAGGGTCCAAGGCCAAAATCTGAAGTGGTGCCCCAGTGTCCAAGAATTTTCAAAAAAAAAAAAATTGTTATTTTTTCTTATGAAATGGTAGAGAATCTTTTTGTGAAGGTAATAAAACAAAAAGTACAAAATTTGATGGAAAATTGACGAAATTATGCTCTCGCGAATTTTGATGTGTCAGCGATATTTACGAATCGGCGATTTTGCAGACTTTGACTCCCATTTTAGGCCAATTGCATT